>NC_133620.1:14337845-14350345 GCF_048593235.1 Sminthopsis crassicaudata | reverse complement strand
TTAAAAATAGAAGATGACTCCCAGCCCTGGGGTGGGAGAGGCAAACCTCCAAGTACAGAGGACAGAAATTTGTCGCCATTGGACCCAGCTGCTCTGGGGGCCTGTGTGGTAGTCCTGTCTGGCGATTGCAGTTTAAATCCAAAAGATAAGAAGCCAAACTCAAGGTCTGTGGGCCTGGTTCACAGGTTTGTGGTGAAATAAAAATGCAAACAAGAAAATTTCCCTTCTGATGGAGAAACTTTCGGGTGACCTGAAGGCGTTTCTGGCTGGGCGATCACTGACCTCATGGCTCGCTGCTAAAATTAAGTCTGGGCATTTTCCCCCTTTGCTAACAGGGCAGTAATCACCATAGATCCCCTAGAGATCAATCTGTCCTTTGGAAGCCAAGATGCCGCCCCCGTAAACTGATCATGTTACATACAAAGCAACGGAGGCCACCTGAAAGGCCCGCATGCATGTCCGGGGGACAATGCACTAGGGTTGTGATTTTTTTCCAAACCAACCAACCAGAAACCACAAGTGGTTTCCCTTTTGGAAAATTGTTTCAGAATCTCAGAGGTGGAATGAACCTCAGGCCGACCTGAATATCAACCAACAAGATTGCTGCAAATACCCACTACCCAGCAGGCACTATGTCAAGTACAGGGGATGCGGGAAAGTGAACAAGTCCCTGCCCCCAAGAAGCTTACATTCTAATGGGGCAAAATGAGGCAGTAAGGGGAGATGGGAAAGGGGAGAGGGCTCGATGGGCAGAGAGGAGGGGAGACTTATAGGCAGCTGAACTGGACTGGACACAGGGATGGACTTCATAATAACAGCTAACATTTATAAAGCACCTACTGTGTGCCAGGCACTGTGCAAAGTACTTTATAAGTATGGTCTCATGAAATGATGAGTTGATCAAGTTAGAAAAATATGGGAAGACTGGGACTTAGGAAGGATGATGTTATCTGCCTTCAGAGAAACCGAGAATAAGTATAGAACAGTCTTACAGAGACATGTGAATATATGCTTATCTATGTGACTATAGATATCTATATAGGTATTTGTGTATGTGTGTATCTTTGTATGTTGTGTACATATGTATGTGATATCCATATACAAACAGATCTACATATGGTCACACTTAATTATGGCCTTTTGGAGGGCAAAGAGGAAAGGAAAAAAAATAAAGGAGAAAATGCACAACAGACAACAAAAGAAAACCTACAAGGAAGCAAAGGAAAGATGCCCAACATTGGACACAATGCGTAGTCTTTACTATATAGATTTTGTTGATACTTTATTGTTTTATATTTTGAATCTTCATTTATGGTCTCCTGTTTTCTTTTCCTATTTTCTATTTTAGTTAAAAATTTATGTTGTGCCACAGTTCTCTTTTATTGTCTTGACTCAGTTTCCCTAAATATCCTGACTCAGTTTCCCTAAGTTGTCCTGCCTGTATTTCCCTGAATTGTTCTGCCTCAGTTTCTAATTATTCTGCTCAATCCTGCAATACCACCTCTCCCTCCTAATCAGAATATTTGATAAGGATAAAAGACCTTCTAACTTAGATAGCTCTTCCCTACTTCTTAGAATGCTTCTCCCAATCCCAGAATGTCTGGTGTCTCCCCCCACCCAGTCAGAGTGCTGAGAGTGGGAACCGGAATGTTTCTGCTCTCAGCACTTTGACTCCACCCTTGCCTCAGTCTACCCCCTGAGTCTGAGCCATGTGTATATAGGTCATTGAGAACTCACATTGATGCTGGATTCTTGGAGAAGATAGTCTCATTCAGCTCTGGGATCAAACCATGGATCTATTTGGTCCCAGTAAATCTCTCCCTTTCAAATAAAATATTAAATACTCTGTAATCTCTATCTTGCCTCAGTTTCTCTGGCACTACATTTTTAAAAAAAGTTAAAAAACTAAAAAACAAAAAAAAAACAAAACCCAAATATGATCTCATTATAACTAAGGGAAAATGCTCTTCTTATCATCATTTAACAAATGAGAAAACTGAAACAAACAGAAGTTATTTATTTATTAACTCACACAGGTTGTCAGTGTCTGATTATCAAATTTGAACCCAGCAGATTCCCTGTCCAGTGCTCTATCCACTGAGCCACCCAGTTCCCCCAGGATTTCAGATAATTAGGGTGGGACAATCAGAGCTCTTCTCTGGGCTTTCAGAATTTAAAGGCTGCTGAACATTGTTAGGCAATCCTTCATCACAAAAATTCCTAGTTATGGCTTTTCGGTCATACTTCTGGAAAACAGAAGCTGTGTGAGTCAGTGACTTAATTTTGGGGATCATAGGATCATATACTACAGCTATAGCCCTTCCTCCCAGAACTCCCAAATGGGACAAAACCTGTAAAGCGCTTTTAGAATTTTAACGCCATGTGAATGTCAAGAAACCCTGGACTCCAGGTTGTGCAGTTCTCTACATTTAGCCTCAACCCAGAGCCTGCACGCTATTCTCCGGCTTTCTCCAATCCATGCCTCGGCTGTGTCCTTCCCACAACTAGCCCTCCCTCCCCTGCCATCACCCACCTCTTTCAACCATTAGCTCCAAGAACAATAATCAAATTAACACAACTCTTCCTGGAAAGGATGAGTCACTCTATTGCCTTATAAGTCCGTTCATTATCCTGTGACTTCCCAGAGCCAGATACCCCTCCTTGGTCATGACTCTTGATTTTGCCTCTGCACTACCTCTGGGTATACCTCCTTCTCTCCTCTGACCCAGTCCTTACCCTGATGTAGATCCTCATTGCTTCAAGCCTGGGTTGTTGAATAACTGCTAGGGAGCTGGGGGGGTCTGTTTCATCCCAGTCCATCCTCCATTCCTTTGTCAGAGTGATTTCCTAAAGCACAGATTCAATCACATCATCACTATCTTCCACTCAATAAGCTTCGGTGGCTCCCTATTGCCTCCAGAAGCAAACGCAGACTGCATTGTTTGGAATTCAAAGCCCTTCATAATTCTCTCCCTCCTATCTTTTCAGTCTTCTTGCACCTTACTCCTCAACATACTCTTCCACGCAGGTGGTCTCCCAAAGTCTGTGGACAAGATCGTCCGTCTCTTAGCTCTGGGCTGTCCCTCTTGTCTGGAACGCTCTCCTCCTGACTGCTGACCTCCCTGATCCCCTTCAAGTCCCAACTAAAATCCCATCTTCTACAAGAAGATCCCAATCTCTCTTCAGTCCAATTAGTTATTTCCTATTTATTCTATATATAGCTTGCTTTTTATATATTTGCTTGATGTTGTTTCCCCCATTAGATTGCAAGCTCCTTGTGGGCAGGAACTGCCTTTTGCCTCCTTTTTTACCCATTCCACTTAGCACCACTATGTGTCTAGCACACAGTAAGCACTTAATAGACATTTATTGACTGATTTATCAATGTCTTCTTCATTAAAAAGTAAGCTCCTTGAGGGCAGCAACTGCCTTTTGTCTTCTTTTCTGCTTATTCAACCTAGCACTACTATGTGTCTGGCACACAGTAAGCACTTAATAAACATTTATTGACTGATTTATCAGTGTCTTCTTCACTAAAAAGTAAGCTCCTTGAGGGCAGGAACTGCCTTTTGTCTTCTTTTGTGCTTATTCAACCTAGCTCTACTATGTGTCTGGCACACAGTAAGCACTTAATAAACATTTATTGACTGATTTATCAGTGTCTTCTGCACTAAAAAGTAAGCTCCTTGAGGGCAGGAACTGCCTTTTGTCTTCTTTTCTGCTTATTCATCCTAGCATTACTATGTGTCTGGCACACAGTAAGCACTTAATAAACATTTATTGACTGATTTATCAATGCCTTCTTCAGTAAAAAGTAAACTCCTTGAGGGCAAGAACTGCCTTTTGTCTTCTTTTGTGCTTATTCCACTTAGCACTACTATGTGTCTGGCACACAGTAAGCACTTAATAGACATTTATTGACTGATTTATCAATGCCTTCTTCACTAAAAAGTAAGCTCCTTCAGGGCAGGAACTGCCTTTTGTCTTCTTTTGTGTCCATTCCACTTAGCACTACTATGTGTCTGGCACACAGTAAGCACTTAATAGACATTTATTGACTGATTTATCAGTGTCTTCTGCACTAAAAAGTAAGCTCCTTGAGGGCAGCAACTGCCTTTTGTCTTCTTTTCTGCTTATTCATCCTAGCACTACTATGTGTCTGGCACACAGTAAGCACTTAATAAACATTTATTGACTGATTTATCAATGCCTTCTTCAGTAAAAAGTAAGCTCCTTGAGGGCAAGAACTGCCTTTTGTCTTCTTTTGTGCTTATTCCACTTAGCACTACTATGTGTCTGGCACACAGTAAGCACTTAATAAACATTTATTGACTGATTTATCAATGTCTTCTTCAGTAAAAAGTAAGCTCCTTGAGGGCAGCAACTGCCTTTTGTCTTCTTTTGTGTCCATTCCACTTAGCACTACTATGTGTCTGGCACACAGTAAGCACTTAATAGACATTTATTGACTGATTTATCAATGCCTTCTTCAGTAAAAAGTAAGCTCCTTGAGGGCAGGAACTGCCTTTTGTCTTCTTTTGTGCTTATTCAACCTAGCACTACTATGTGTCTGGCACACAGTAAGCACTTAATAAACATTTATTGACTGATTTATCAATGTCTTCTTCACTAAAAAGTAAGCTCCTTGAGGGCAGGAACTGCCTTTTGTCTTCTTTTGTGCTTATTCAACCTAGCACTACTATGTGTCTGGCACACAGTAAGCACTTAATAGACATTTATTGACTGATTTATCAGTGTCTTCTTCACTAAAAAGTAAGCTCCTTGAGGGCAGCAACTGCCTTTTGTCTTCTTTTGTGTCCATTCCACTTAGCACTACTATGTGTCTGGCACACAGTAAGCACTTAATAAACATTTATTGACTGATTTATCAATGTCTTCTTCAGTAAAAAGTAAGCTCCTTGAGGGCAGCAACTGCCTTTTGTCTTCTTTTGTGTCCATTCCACTTAGCACTACTATGTGTCTGGCACACAGTAAGCACTTAATAGACATTTATTGACTGATTTATCAATGCCTTCTTCAGTAAAAAGTAAGCTCCTTGAGGGCAGGAACTGCCTTTTGTCTTCTTTTGTGCTTATTCAACCTAGCACTACTATGTGTCTGGCACACAGTAAGCACTTAATAAACATTTATTGACTGATTTATCAATGTCTTCTTCACTAAAAAGTAAGCTCCTTGAGGGCAGGAACTGCCTTTTGTCTTCTTTTGTGCTTATTCCACTTAGCACTACTATGTGTCTGGCACACAGTAAGCACTTAATAGACATTTATTGACTGATTTATCAATGCCTTCTTCAGTAAAAAGTAAGCTCCTTGAGGGCAGCAACTGCCTTTTGTCTTCTTTTGTGCTTATTCCACTTAGCACTACTATGTGTCTGGCACACAGTAAGCACTTAATAAACATTTATTGACTGATTTATCAGTGTCTTCTTCACTAAAAAGTAAGCTCCTTGAGGGCAGCAACTGCCTTTTGTCTTCTTTTGTGCTTATTCCACTTAGCACTACTAAGTGTCTGGCACACAGTAAGCACTTAATAAACATTTATTGACTGATTTATCAGTGTCTTCTTCATTAAAAAGTAAGTTCCTTGAGGGCAGCAACTGCCTTTTGTCTTCTTTTGTGTCCATTCCACTTAGCACTACTATGTGTCTGGCACACAGTAAGCACTTAATAGACATTTATTGACTGATTTATCAATGCCTTCTTCAGTAAAAAGTAAGCTCCTTGAGGGCAGGAACTGCCTTTTGTCTTCTTTTGTGCTTATTCAACCTAGCACTACTATGTGTCTGGCACACAGTAAGCACTTAATAAACATTTATTGTCTGATTTATCAATGTCTTCTTCAGTAAAAAGTAAGCTCCTTGAGGGCAGCAACTGCCTTTTGTCTTCTTTTGTGTCCATTCCACTTAGCACTACTATGTGTCTGGCACACAGTAAGCACTTAATAGACATTTATTGACTGATTTATCAATGCCTTCTTCAGTAAAAAGTAAGCTCCTTGAGGGCAGGAACTGCCTTTTGTCTTCTTTTGTGCTTATTCAACCTAGCACTACTATGTGTCTGGCACACAGTAAGCACTTAATAAACATTTATTGACTGATTTATCAATGTCTTCTTCACTAAAAAGTAAGCTCCTTGAGGGCAGGAACTTCTTTTTGCCTCCTTTTATGTCCATTCTACTTAGCCTAGTGTCTAGCTGTGGAAACTCTCAATAAATACTTTTTCATTCAAGCATCATTAAGCTACTTCGAACCCCCTTAATTTAAGTTCTCCTTGTTGATTCCAGCCCTTCTGTGATTTCCCAAGTGGTCTTGGAAGGCTGCTGTAGCCAAAATTCATCTCCTTCTCTCCAGTCTGATGAGGCTCTCAACACCAACCTGAGAATCCTGACCTTTTCATCTTGGTTGGTCAGTCAGTATTTATTATTGGGGATACCAAGATGGCAGCCTAGGGGACTCCCAAGGCTGGTGGTGCCCTCAACAATGGGAAAGCAGAGCTGACTTTCCATGGGCACAATCAGGAGACATTAATAGAGTTTAACACACAGTAGCACATCCTGCTAGAGAAGAACAAAAGGTACTCTGGGAGCTTGGACACATTTATCCCAGAGAGGAGATTTGAGGGAGACATGAGCCTTTTCTTTGAATATCAAAGGACTTTCGTGTGGAAGAATATTTGACTCAGTTGGTCCCAGACCCCAGGACTAGGAGCAACAAGAAGGAATTTCTGTGTCTCTGTGAAAGGTTTCTCTTTACCTGCATTTAAGGAAAACCTTCCTAACAATCAGAGCTGACCAAAGTGGAATGGAGGCAGCCTAGTTCAGAGGAGAGAGCAGGAGACATAGACCCAGGGGACCATGTACTACAATGGGAAGAACGATGACTTTGGAGTAAGAGGCTCTGGGTTCAAATTCTGCTGGATTCCGATATTTATTAGGTTCATCTGTAAAATTAGGAAGGATCGACTTAAATTCTGGGGTCTCTTCCAGGTCTAGATGCCATGAATTTCCATCATTTTTCCTGGTTCTGCCCTCAGGGGCCAACCAGAACAATTCTATGGCACGAAGCCAGCTAGATCCTTTCCCTTTCTCTTTTCCAGCCTAAATACTCCTAGTTTGTGCATCTCATGGTTTGGCACACCTAGTGTAGAGAGCTCACTAGAGTTAGAGGGACCATAGTGCATAGTGCTCAGCATCCAAATCCAGCCTCAGACTCACTAGCTGTGTGATCCTGAACAAGTCACTTCACCCTGTTTGTCTCAGTTTCCTCATCTGTAAAATGTGCTGGAGAAGGAATGGCAAGCCGCTCCCTTATCTTAGTCAAGAAAACCCCAAATGGGATCATGAAAAGTCAAACATAATCAAAGAACAACCAGACAACAAGATCCCTGCCTCTTCTCTTCTTCAGCCTAAACATTTCTGGCTTCTTCGCTTCGTAGGGTATGAAACACTGATCTTTGAGAGCTCACTACCTACTCCCTCTTACTCCCATCGGGAAGACTGATTTCCACAGCTTTTTATTTCTAGCTCTGGGCCCAGAAATCTCATCAATAATGCTATTATTTCTGGAAAGGGCATCCTTCCATGGCCCTCCACTTCATCCTTCCTTGGTCCCCACACCCCTACTGTGCTGACTTCCTCTTTGGAATAGAATTTCCTTGAAGGCAGACTTTCTCTCTTTTGCTTTCATAAATCCAGATCCAACCATATAAATAAGCAATAAATGCTTTTCAAATTATCTTCCACCCCATCCCTTCATCCACCCTTCATTCATTTATGTTCTCTAGTTCTCTCATTATATAAACTACTTTCTTCTGGCCCTGTTTCAGTTCATCAATATCCTTCCTAAATAAGATTTTCTTACCCTTTGTTCTCATCATCAAGCTTTTCCTCATGCTCATCTCCTTAAAACATTTTCTTCCTAACCTGCCCATACTTGGTTAGCAATCTTGCCATCCTTGTAGCTATCAGGGGGCATCTGATAACCCTCTTACTGTTTGGAATGAGGGTGGGAGCCAAGGAAAGTGGATAGTTACCTCTCACCCACAAGGAAGAAAATGGGCGGGGAGACCAGTTCAAACAATAGTTAAGAAGGAGGTGATGGAAGTAGAGGGGCTTCATGTTGGGCCTCTATCAAATGAGACAGGTGATGATGGATAGAGGAGATCTGGTAGGAACAGGGAAGTAATCCTCCTTAACTCAAAACTGACTTCTCCTTTTGAAAGGGAAAGTTTAATTCAAGAGTGACTCCCAGGTCACTTCCCAGACCCTTTTGGCTATTTCTCCCACCTACCTGACACATTGCCTCTGTTTGATAGAGGACCATCTCTGTATCTTGTACATACCTTGCATACACGTGCTTATTGTCTCCTGGGATAGTTTTGTTTTGATTTTGTCTTCGTGTTGCAAAAAAGAACTTGGCCCCTAGGAGACATTTAAGAAGTGCTTGTTGTTTGATGATGAATGAAAAAAAAAAAAAAAAGACACTCGTCGGTCCCTAAGGGAGGTTGTTAATCTTCAGTAAGAAGGAGGATAATTTTAAATGTCCTTTGTGGTTGTTGTTGTTAGGTCATGTCCAACTCTTTAGGACCCTATTTGGGGATTTCTTGGCAAAGATAATGGAGTGGTTTGCCATTTCAAACAGGGTTAAGTGACTTGCCACGGATCACACAGTGGGGAGTGTTCAAGGCTGAATATGAACTTAAGAAAATTAGGATCTGAAATCATGAAGATGAGTCTTCCTGTGTCCAAGCTCAGCACTCTATTCACTATGATACCTCGCTGATATAAATGTCCTAGCTCCACCAAGAGAGCCGGACATCTCGGCCCCACCAATAGGGCCGGACATCTCGGCCACAGCAAGAGAGCCAGATATCTCGGCCCTACCAAGAGAGCCAGACATCTCGGCCCCACCAATAGGGCCGGACATCTCAGCCCCACCAAGAGGGCCAGACATCTCAGCCACAGCAAGAGAGCCAGACATCTCGGCCCCACCAAGAGGGCTGGACATCTCGGCCCCACCGATAGGGCCGGACATCTCGGCCCTACCAAGAGGGCCGGACATCTCGGCCCCACAAAAAGAGCCAGGTGGGACGATAGATAGAATGCCAGCCCTGAAGCCAGGAAGATTCATTTTCATAAGTGCAAATCTGGCTTCAGACACTAAGTAGCTATGTGACCATAGATAAGTCACTTAACCCTATTTGCTTGTGATGATGGTGGCCAAATCCAGAGCCTCAGTGAGAGTTATAGTCTGTATTGATCACTTCCTTAAAATGGATGTTGGAACAGTGGGATGAGGAGAAGGAGGAGGAGGGGGCTACAAGAGTAGAGATGTTTCAAGGTGAAAAGGCTGCAAGAGGGATCCAATAAGATCCCTTAGGCAGGAAGTCAAGTGAGGAACTGACCAGTCAAGGATGCTTAGCTTTGGCACTTCCTCAAAATGGAGACTCCAGGAAGAACTCACTAATGGGAGAAGGCAGCCATAAGGGCTGCCCATTTTTCTCCCCAGCCCCACTCTTATGAATTTTCAACTTGGTCTGGAGCTGGGAAATCTATACAGTCTATCTCAAGAGTTAGGCCCAACTGGGGCCCGGAGAGGTCAACTAATTCCATTCTATTTACAATAAATCTTGTGTCTTTAGCTCTGGGCTATTCTAAAGGATTATACTCTCAATTTATAGCAGTCAATTTTGATGGATTCACATGTTTATACTGAGCTAGAAATTCCCCAAAAGTCCATGTGCTATCTAATCCTCATTAAATATCTTTCTTAAGCAAAATTGTCAGTTTAGTTTATTCAGCAGGTTCAGTCTGCCAAGAGTCCATTACTAAAAAATCCCTCGTTAAAGGAAGTGTTGACCTTTAGCAGATCTGGGAGAGAAAGGCAAGCGGTATGTGCAAAGGTTCTGGGGCAGAAAGCAGGCTTGGAAATTTTTTTAAGATTTTATTTAATATTTTATTTTCCCCCAATTACATGAAAAATAATTCTTCACATTTTTTCCTGTATTTTGAGTTCCAAACTTTGAGTTCCCTCCTTTCTCTTTCCCCTCATTGAGAAGACAAGCAATTTGATACAGGTTATCCATGTGCAGAAACAAGCACAGAGTTTTAAGGAGAGATATTTCTTTTCCCATTCTCATCTTCACTGACTGTTCTTCATTAATATGATACTTCAAGATGGAGCCCACTCTCTCGAGACTGCTAGAAGCTGAAGAAAAGAGTGTGCTTTGTAATTTCTATTCTGGTTTTCAGGAAGTTGAGAGATGGAGTGTTTTCTTTGAAGAGTAAGAAAGATGTCAGCCCTGTATCCTCCAGTGTCCTATGCCCTTTGCCATCATTCCTTCTCCTGCATGTCCATATGTGCTACCGCCTATTCCCACACCATGCGTCTCTCCCTTGCCCTTTGGGAAGAGCTCACCTTCAGTGTTTCAGGATCTGTAGGATCCATGATTCATGACTAGACCTGTGATGTCACTTAAAGCCAGTAAGTATCTGAGGCTAGATTTGAACTCAGGTTTTTCTGACTCCAAGTTGAGTGCTCCATTTCCCTAATTGGCACTGATAGGAGCAACTGGGTGGCTCAGTGGAAAGAGCCCTGGATGATTTCAGAAAGGCCTGGAGAGACTGACAGGAACTGATGCTGAGTGAAATGAGCAGGACCAGAAGGTCATCGTATACTTCAACAACGATACTATATGATCATCAATTCTGATGGACGTGGCCACCAATAGAGCAGTAATGAACTGAACCAGCTACACCTAGCAAAAGAACTCTGGGAGATGACTCTGAACCACTGCATAGAATTCCCAATCCCTCCGTTTTTGTCCGCCTGCATCTTGGATTTCCTTCACAGGCTAATTGTACACTATTTCCGATTCTCTTTGTACAGTAAAATAACTGTTTGGACATGTATACATACATTGTATTTAATTTATACTTTAACATATTGAACATGTATTGGTCCACCTGAGGTGGGGGGAAGGAGGGGGAAAATTGGAACAAAAGGTTTGGCAATTGTCAATGCTGTAAAATTACCCATGCATATATCTGGTAAATAAAAACTATAATAAAAAAAAAAAAAGAGCCCTGGGTCTCAAGTCATAACAATCCAAGTTCAAATTCAGACCCAGAACTTACTAGCTTTGGGACTTTGGGCAGATTGCTTTACTGAACTGGAAAAGGAATTGGCAAACCACTCCAGTATTTGGATGGTCCATGGGGCCCAAGGGCTCAGGACAGAGAAATAACAATAGGGACTGAAGGACCAACTCAGTGGACCATCCGTCCCATGTCCAAGCATTATCTAGACCTTTATCAGATGCTCAATTTTTCCCGTGTTTGTTACTAGGTGTAACTTCTCCAAGGAATTGTGAATCTCATTAAAAACCAGGTGGTGTCCTAGGGCTTGATGCAACCTGGACAATGCCATGGCCAATAGGAACAACCTGAGTCCCCAGCTCCTTCTGTGAGGTCCATCACAGTCTGAACTTTGGGAGATTGTAATGGCGAATGAGGGCCAGCTCTTGAGGGAGATGAGGCGTTCGCAGCCCATGGATGAAACTAGGAGGAAGCAGCTTCTGCACATGATGACTCAGGAGTTTATATGTACATGTTGCATAATGATGAAAAGCCTTCTGATTGGTTACAGAGGTGAAAGAGTTGATGATGGGAAGGACTGAGCAGGAATGGGAGGGATCCACTAAAAAAGTGATGGCCGTTTCTCAATTAATTTTTTTTTTATGAGTTTTTTTGTTTTTTGTTTTTTTTGTTTTGTTTTGTTTTTTGGGTTTTTTTTTTTTTTTTTTTTTTTTTTTTTGCTGAGGCAATTGGGGTTAAGTGACTTGCCCAGGGTCACACAGCTAGGAAGTGTTAAATGTCTGAGATCAGATTTGAACTCGGGTCCTCCTGACTTCAGGGTTGGTGCTCTATCCACTGTGTCACCTAGCTGCCCCCTTTTTTTGAGTTTTTGAAGCTATGATTGGGAAGAACTACTTCACTTGGGATGACGATAACTGAGCTGGTGCTGAAAGTTGGGAGGAGAGAGATGTTGGCCCTGCTTCCCACCTGGATGTGAGAACATGTGCCCCTCTCTTTCTGTATGTTCACTCTTTACTGAGTTTAAGTGAATCAGTAGTCTAAGATGTAAGTGTCCCGGCGGTCTTGTAAATCTGGGAAATATAGAGGCCCCATCTTATGATATCCTTATGATAAGGGGTTGGCTCCCAAAACATCATCATCATGGGCAGCCTGTGTTGCTAAACACTTTACAAATATCTCATTTAATCCACATAATAACTTAGTAGTAGATGGTAACATTATCCCCATTCTACAGATAAGGAAACAAGGCAGTTAGATTTTAACTGATTTGCCCAGAGTCACAGCTAGTAAGTGTCAGAAGCTGGATTTGAACTTGTCTTTCTAGTTCCAGTCTTATCCACCACACCATCTAATTGCCTAAAGATGCAGAATTGCATAGGATAAGG
>NC_133620.1:14177845-14335345 GCF_048593235.1 Sminthopsis crassicaudata | reverse complement strand
CTTCTGTGAGTGTTCTGGGAAGGCCGTACTTTCCCTTGGCTGCCGCGGCCCCGGCGGCTCATTTTTCTCGTTTTCTGAGTTTTGTCTCACTTGAGTCTCTCCATGTTTGGCACCCACTGATAACCTTGACAGGTTAAAAGCAACATCTCGTCGCACGCGGAGGACGCTCGCAATTAACCATAATTTGGGCCCAAAGTAGAGGGCTCAGCTGCCATCGCATCAGCATTTCCAGAGTTATTAGATGATGAACTCCAGAGAAGTCTGGACTGAAGAAAATACATTTCGGTGCCGTGTTTCCTGCCTGCCTGGAGCAAGAAGAAAGGCCTTGGGGTGAAGGACTCCTCTGGGAGACCCAAAGAGCTCTGTCTTTACAGAAGAGGGCACAGTTTGGTTCTTTGTTATCCTAGTAACCAAAAGCAATCACTCACTAAGCATTCATCGAGGAAATGCCATGTGCTGGATGGCACAGTGGACAGAGTGCTGACGTCCTCCTCTTCCTGAATCCAAATCCAACTTCAGACTGGCTGAGAGACCCTGGACAGGTCACTTTACTGTGTCTGCCTCAGTTTCCTCATCTCTAAAATGGGCTGAAGGAGGAAATGGCAAACCACTCCAACACTTTTACCAAGAAAATCCTAAATGGGTTCCAGCTGTCAAGAGAAGGCCCTGGCTAATTAAATCAGGACACTTGGGATGCACATGGCACGCCATATGCTAGTCACCAGGGAAACAAGATAGAAATTAAACAGTCTCTGCCCTCGAGGAACTTTCATTTTACTCCCAAGAATATAAGCTGTCCAGAGTTGTTGGCATGTGCTCTCTCTAATTGGAGGCGAGCTCCTTGATGTTTTTGCCTTTTGCCTTTTTTTTTTTGTACCCCCCCCCCCCCCGATTTAGTCCAACGCCTGACACATCGAAGATGTTTGAGAAATGCTCATTTGGGGGCAGCTAGGTGGTGCAGTGGATAGAGCACCAGACCTGAAGTCAGGAAGAACTGAGTTCAAATCTGACCTCAGACACACTTCTTAGCTGTGTGACCCTGGGCAAGTCACTTAACCCCAATTATCTCAGAAAAAAAAAAAAAAGAGAAATGCTCACGGACTAAGTAGCAAACACTAATATACATCCAGGTAACACTTCAATAATCCACTTTATATATTTATAAATTATATATTTTATATATTTATAAAGATTATATTTCTATTTTTATAAACATAATTATAATTTTATAATTTATATTTATAAATATTATCTCATTTTAATCTCACACCGACTCTGGGAGGCAGCTGCCATTAAGTCAATTCGAGCAGGGGCGAGATCATTTCAAGAGAGGGCTAACAACTGGGGAGTCAGAAAAAGCCTCCCTAGAAGGCCGCCCCTGGGCGCTGCTTTGAAGGAACTGGATGAGGTGGAGGTGAGGAGGCCGCCCTATCCGGGCATAAGGAATCATTTTTGCAGAAGGTCAGAGACAGGAGAAGGAATGCCCCTGAAGGGAATGATTAAATAAATACTTAGGTTAAATTTTCATTTTAGAATTTTTCCAGGAAAACATCTGGAAAGTAAAAGTAGAAGCACATAATTCAATTTTTACTGACAAACAAAAGTTCCCTATTGGAAACAAGCTTAAGGGTATAAGCACCCTTTGGAGAATTCAATTAGAGGCCAAAAAGAAGAAGCCTTTTTATCGAGAGCCTGGCTGCGGAGAAAATTGAAGGTTCTGAAAATCAAACCCATAGAAGCTGTGTAGACGGATTTTTCTGAGGATGGAGCATTTTAGCCCCAAATTTGAATTTGCCATTTCTTTCTTTCTTGTCGCTGTCTCTGCTGCAGGCAGTGAGGTTACATCTCTCCCCCACAAAACAATGATTTTGCTCTGGGCTTGATTCTAATTTCAGCCCAACTCCAACAATCATCAGCACATCCAAAGTGGAACGCTCCATTTTCTAGAGTTGACACTCCTACTCTTCAGCTTCTTGCTGCTAGAAGAAGCCTCCATCTGCATCTACTTCCTATCTACTAATTAGCAACATTATATTTATCACCATACGTTATGCATCGAAATTGAAAGAAAAAATAAAAGTATCATGTGTTGTAGAAAGTTATAAAGTTTCATCGGAGTAGGGATGGAGGGGCAAAGGCTCTCCGTTCCACGGCTTCCGGCTGGCTTGCTTCACTCCTGCTCTCAAATGAACTGCAACAGGGGAGAGAATTTTCACAAAGGGACCTCCCCACCCCAAGGAGATCCCTTTCTGAGCCAAGAAGCTAAACTGAGCATTCTGGGAGAATCGTAGAAGTATTACACAGTTTTTGTTTTAAATCAATGAAGAAATCACTCTGGCACTGACCTCCATTATGGGTCCTCTGCAAGCTATCGGGGTTATTCTTTCTAAATCTGATCTTTCCTGTGCAACAAGATAACTGAATAAATATGTATACATATATTGGATTTAACATATTTAATATGGATGGGACTACCTGCCATCTAGGGGAGGAGGTGGGGGGAAGGAGGGGAACATTTGGAACAGGTTTTGCAACGGTCAGCGTTGAAAAATTCCCCATGCATGTGTTTTGTAGTTTTTATAAAAAGCTATAATAAAAAAACAAAATTTAAAATTAAAAAAACAAAAGCTATCGGGATTAGCATCCATTTAAAAAACAGCTAGTGAGCCCATTGCTCACATGGCAACCAGGAGCATGGGGGGCTGAAAGGAATCTCATCATCCCATTTTCCCCTTTCTGTTAAGCCCAGTTTTGCTAAGAGAAGTCCCTGGGAACGTTAGAAGGGTTCCAGACTCAGGGGAATCTGCAGAACAGAAATTTTAAAGAATTTAGGGACTCAGATAAGAATTTAAATGAAGTTTAATCAGCAAAGGAGGGAAAGGAGTTGGTTATATAGCAACTGAGTGCCTGCATCTGAGGGCATGTGTTGGCCAGTGGGTATGTAGGGTCCTGGGGCCACAGATGAAAGCATGGAGTCTTCCCCTTAAAAGCGCAGAGACCACACAGAAGATGAATTCCAGGAGAGAGCAGCAGCAGACAGCAAAGAAAGAAGTCAGCCCGCTGGAGGCGTCCCACCTGACCGGACGTCTTCCCTGCCTGGGTCCCTTGCTAATCTCCTTCCTGAGACTCGACGACTGGACGGATGCCTTTTGTTTTGACCTGGTGGGTCTCCTAGTTAAAAAAGCACAAGGGTGGGGGCTCGCTAGCTGATTTTTTAAGTGGATGCTAAGCTTGCAGAGGACCCATCACTGGGGTCAGTGCCGGAGCATTTTCTTCATTCATTCACCACAAAAACTAATACTTCCGCCACGCTGAGCTCTTCCAGGATGGTTGGTTTGGTTTCTCGGCCCCGAGTGCGATCTCCTTGGGGCGGGGAGGTCCCGGTGTGAAAATTCTCTCCCCTTCTGCAGATCAGAACCTCGCCTGTCCCAGGGGGTTCTGGGATGACAGGGGAGCTGCCCGGAGCAGAAGCAGTGCTCAGACTGAGGACTTCAGGAGCAGCCCCCACAAAAGGCTAGTCCTTGACTGGGACAGATCCCCTTATGTCTTAGAGCAGCTTAATGGGTCAGCAGCCTTTTCAGTTCCGGGTCCGATAGTCTCCTGGTTATAGTGTTTGCTTACAGTAGATTCTGTCCCATTCAATAAGACTATTAAGTGGCCCAGCACTGTGTAGACCACCGGGGTAACAAGAAATCAGTGAAATGGTTCCTGCCCTCAAGGAGCTTGCCTTCTATTGGGCGATTCCATTCCATCCCACAAGTATTTATAAAGTGAGCATTGATTGGGCCCATAGGAGCTATGGGGGTGGAGGGGGGAGAGGCACAAGGCCTGAGGAAGTTTGTATTCTGCTGGGAGAGTAGACAGGAGAATACCAGAGGAAGTCAGCAATGGACTTCCGGTAATAAGAACTGCTGCTGAGCCTCTCAGGACTGGGGTGGCCCCTCGTTGTCCCTTCTGAGGGCTAGTGTCAAACCTGGCTGAGCCTGAGCTCCAAAAAGAGAGACGGGGCCATTCTGTCTCAGTGTCTCCGAGCGGTGGATGCCTCAGTGTCAGAGCCCCTCAGTTAGGCCCGAGCTCTTCCCCAGATCAAGGAGTGTAGGGAAAAGGGAGAGCAGCAGTGGGGCAGGAGGGGGTCTTGGGTGATCCTGCTTCCCCAATGGAGCTCCTCCTCCCCTGCTTCCCCACAGGAACTGCTGGACCCGGCTGTATGGCAAGGAGTGCCTGCCAGCTTGCCCGCTGGGCATGTTGGTGGAAGTTTAAGGCCCAGATGAGGTTTTTCTTGGCAGACAATAAGCTCAGAGGGCAGAGCCATTTCTCTCCACACTCCGGGAGCTCTGGATCTGCCCATTCTCCAGTCCCACCGAGTTTTCCCCATCTGCTGGAGGCCCGTCCAGAGCTGAGCTGGATGTTCAGGTAGGGAACACGCTAAGGCCAGGCAGGCTCGGCGCGCTGCAACTTTGAGCCAGGCAGCTGTCAGAGCAAGAACCGGCCCAGAAGGAGCAGAATCACTGCAGTCTCTCCAGGCCAGGGAAAGCTCCAAGGGCCCATTCCGTGCTGGCCCCTTGTCTGCACTCAGCCTGATGGCCATCTGGCAGCCGAGGCGTCTCAAGGGCAGCCAAGAAGCCGGGCCCCGGACCCGGGGGCCAGTGGCAGTCCCAGATCGCAGGACTTGGCTGACCACGTCCCTCCCAGCTGGCTGGGCTGGAAAGTGGCCGGTCTCTTGCCTCTGGGGCCATTCAAAGTCAAGGGGCCAGGGGGTTGGTGTCTTTCTAACAACACAGGGAAGAGAACGGGTTTCCAACCAAAAGGAAACCTGCTTTCCTCCTCTGCCTAGCTTTGCCTCTGCCTTTGGAGGCAGCGAGAAGGCACTGGGATCCTCACTCGCCAGTGGCTCCCGTATCCTGCCGAGCAGGTGCTGGACAGGCTAGCTTTTCCCAGATGGGCTTGGTGCCTTTTGGGGCTCCAGGCAGTAACAACCCTGGGGAGACTCCAGAAACGCCCATGCTGACTTAGCCAGGCCAAGAGCGGGCCTTTGGCTTCCTTTTGTTCCTTGGTTGGCTTGTCTTTGGAAGTGGGCAGGAGTACAGACAGCCTTCTTTTCCCTGGCCCCCTGGGGACACCTCTCAGAGCTGGACCCCCGTGAGCCGCAGAGCGGGGACCGGAGCTCGGGCCTGGGTGAAGAGTGAGCCTCTCTGGATCCTGGCTGTTGCGGCTTGAGCCAGGATGGAGCTGCAGGAAGTTAGTTACAGGTTCCCTGTAGCCTCCTGGTTCTTTACACGGATTTCCCAATAAAAAGTTTGGGCCCAGTTTTATACACAGTCCCTCATGTGTGTGCACACGTGTAAAATATGGCCCCTCGTTCCTCTCTCCGCACTATTCCATGGACTACAGCCCCTATCACATACCAGTTTCCAGGTACCTTCCCTCGAGATTACTGTATGTCTCCTGTGTGTTTCTTTCTTTGTACAGGGTCTCTCCCATTGGATATGAGCTCCCTGAAGGCAGGGACCAGGCATCCTTTCAGCCCTTCACAGTTCCTGTGCTCACAGACTGGATGAATTAGTAGGAAATGGCCAGTCCCCACAAAGTCGTTTGGGGGGAGGAAGGTCACTGAGCAGAGAACGTCTCACACAAACTGGATGGCCTGGGGACTGGGAGCCAGGGAGGAACTTCCTCACTTTCCCAAAGCCCCCGAAATGCTGGAAGCCCCCGATTGGGCATCCTTGTCCATTCTGAACAGGTGCCCGGGACCCTCTTAGTTACATTTTGTCCCCTAGTGCCCAGGATGGTGCTCTGCAGGGGGCCAAGCACTGAAGTAACTACTGGGTGCTAGATGCTGGAAACACAAAACCCAGGAGTTCCTGCCCTCAAGGAGCTTACCCTCCCCCCAGCATCTTTTTATCCAGAGGTCACATAGCATCACACACACAGCAGACCCAGGACAACTTGAGAGGGACAGTGCCAGCAGCTGAAGGGACCAGCAGTGATCATGGGGAGCAAGGAGCTGGCACCGAGCTCCCAGAGGTGGAGGAGAGGAGGGATTCGGAAAAAGGCTCAGCGGGGGAAAGGCGGAGGGAGACGGAAGGTCGTGGAAGAAATCAGCCAACCAGCACTTACCAAACACTTCCTCTGGGGAAAATGGCGGCTCCAGACCAGAAGGGGAAAGTGGAGTTGGAATTTGGGACGGGACATGCTCATGTGTGATGAGGATGCTCTTACAAGCCTGCTGGGGACCACTCGTCACACACACAGCTCTAAAATGCCTCCCACTCCAGCCCCAACTCTAAATGCGTCAGCTAATTCTCCATCCAATGGATTTCTGATCCCATCAATGGGAGGATTCCCTTCAGACAGCCCCAGTGCGGGCCTGTCCTCATCCCTGTCCTTCCACAATCTGTCATCCTTGGTCCCCTGAGGCCCTGGGAGCCTTCCTTGCCTTACCAGGTTCCTACTGAGCCCCCGGGGTTCTCCACTCCTCCTTCTGCTACATCTCCAGCCCCTCTCTCTGCAAAGCATCCGTCATCCTCTTGCCAAACTCCTCACCCACAAGGCCCTGCAGCAGTCTCACACCCTCCGCCTGCCTCCTCATCGTCCTTTGATTGAACCTGTTTCCAGTGGGATTCTCTGACTCATCACTAGACAATACCTGAACAAATTCTTGCATATTATGAGCAGAAAAAGGAAAAAAAAAAAAATGGAAGAATATCCATCCACCGGTGCATGGACTGTCCATGCTAATCAGTAAGGAAGACTTCCTTAAGATAATTCCTGCTGTATGCCTTAGTTCCCTCATTTGTAAAATGGGGATAATAATAGGGTTGTTATAAGGGTCAAATGCTGGCCCCCAGGGATTGCTTTTCACAGGATTTGTAGGCAAGCTTTGACAAAGGCCCGGACACTTTCATGGCAGAAAAGCTTGGGTAAAGAGGCCCAGAATCCACTGTGCTGACCGGTGCTTCTCAGGTACATTACCTTCCTAGCTGTGTGACCCTGAGCAAGACATAACTCCAACTGCCTCACCAAACCCCCCCCCCAAAATGAACAGAAAATGGGGTAACCATTATAAAGAGCGGGAAACTGGGGCTTAGAGAAGGACAGTCAGTTCTAATATGGAAATATGTTTAACACAATTGTATATGTATAACTCTATCAGACTTCATGCTGTCTTGGGGAGGCAAGAGAAGGAGGGAGAAACATGCGGAACTCAGGATCTTGCAAAAATGAATGCTGAAAACATGAAGTTGGAAAAAATAAAACTGAAAAAAAAGACCAAAAAATTGCCGTACATATAATGAAGGAAAAAATAGAATATTAAATTTATAAATTTATAAATATATAAAGAATATTAACTTTATTAAAAAAAAAAAAAGAAATGAAGTCATTTGACCAAGGTCACAGAGATAGTGAGGAACAAAATAACCATATTCAAACCCAGGCCCCCCCAAATCAGAAGATAACTCCATTCAGACTTATACAGGAAAGCCCAGAAATAGCGTAAATGAAGCACCCATAGCAAAGAGGCCATTCTATTGTTTTATTTTGAAGAAGGAAAAACGACAAGCCACAACTTGCCTCTAGAAAAGGCATTTGGGATGGGACAGGAAGGCGAGTGGGGGGTGAGAAAGCCCTCATGGGAGACAAGAGGCTTCAGTCTCCAACCAACCAAATCTCAGAATAAAATAGCTAAAAGAAAAAAAAAAAAAAAACTCCAGTAAAAATCACATTGAAGCAACCACGACGTGCTGTGCAAAGGGGAACGATGAGGAAGCCTGGGAATTCACCCTCTGGAGTTTTCTTAAAATCAAGGAGGCACCAAACCTAAAAGAAAAAAAAAAAAAAAAAGTCAAGTTAAAATCTCTTTTTTAAGGGGCAGCTAGGTGGCGCAGTGGATAGAGCACCAGCCCTGAATTCAGGAGGACCCGTGTTCAAATCTGGTCTCAGACACTTAACACTTCCTGGCTGTGTGACCCTGGGCAAGTCACTTAACCCCAGCCTCGGGGGAGGGAGAGGAATCTTTTTTTTATTACTGAGATGCCTCCTTTAACAAGGATGGGCCTTTGTCCACTTTGTCCTCCTCCTCCTCCTCCTCCTCCATCAATACTTTGGCCACCCTCAATTCTATTCTTGCCAGTTTGATGGGAATAAAGGGTCATCTCAAAATTCTCATGCTTTGCCCTTCTCTGATAATCAGTGAGGCTGGACATTTTTCAAGTGATGATCATTTGTGATTTCTTTTCTGAAAACTGTCTATTCACATCTTTAGATCACCTAATCATGATGGACTGGGAATTGCAACTAGGGCTTTTAAATAGTTTGTCAAGTTTCAAACGTCACATTTGCCACATATATTTTCTGTTATTTCCCTTTTAATTATATTAAGTTCATTTTGCAGAATATTTTCAAATTGTTCATGAAGTCAAGGACATCTATTCTAAATCCTACAATTCCTTGAATTAAAAAAAAAAAATCTTCCTACCATAAACTATCTATACCATATATATATACATACACACACACAAACATAAATATCTATAAAAACTATATCATATTTATATCATAAATATCTAACATTGCATTTTCTTCTACCTTGTTCTATTTACCAGACCAAGCTGCCTATCATATTAAATACATAAATTAATATTATCATTTGTATTAAATCAGCACATTTAATATAAATTAAACACAAATTAAAATGGCAATATTGCCATTTTTACTATTTTAATCCAACCCATCCATGTACACTGAATGTCAGTTAACAATTATTTATTAAGCGTCTGCTATGTGCTAGGCACTGTGTTTAGCACTGGGAATATAAATAAAGGCCAAAGATAGCCTAATCTAAAGGAGATGAGGTGCAAACAACTACATATAAACAAGATAAGTCAAATAATCAGCAGCAAGAGCAGGAAAGGGACTTTGGCTGAGACTTAAAACTATAGAAGTTGCTACTACTAATACTACTGCCACTACTCCTGCTGCTGCTGCTCTTCCTGCTATTATTGTTACTACTACTGTTCCTGCTGCTGCTATTACTATTGTTGCTACTCCTACTGCTGCTGTTCCTGCTATTACTCCTGTACTTACTACTTACTACTACTGTTCCTGCTGCTGCTCCTGCTATTACTGCTACTATTGTGCTACTGCTGGTACTATTGCTGGTACTACTGCTGCTGCTACTACTATTACAACTACTATTATTACTACTGCTATTATTACTACTACTGCTACCACTATTACTACTACTACTACTTTTACTACTGCTGCTGTTACTATTACTACTACCACTACTACTGTTATTACTCTACCACTACTACTACTATTGCTACCACTACTATTACTATTACTACTACTACTGCTATTGCTGCTGCTACTACTACTACTACTGCTTCTGCAGCTGCTGACCATCTTTTGTCACCCCAGGGGCAATGAAGGCAAATCCTGCTGGTCATTTCTTATAGAACAATAATATTCCATAACATTCAAATACTACAATTTCAGCCATTCCCCCACTGATGGGCATCCACTCAGTTTTCAGTTTCTTGCCACAAACATTTTTGCCCATGTGGGCCCCTTCCCCTTCTTTAAGCTCTCTTTGGGATATATAAGCCCAGTGCTGGGTCAAAGGAAGGGAAATCAAAATGTTATAAAATCGAGGGCAGATATAAAATTATTTGAGATTAAAAGTAGTCGCTTACCATTGAGTTATTTTCTAAATATCTATGGGTACTTCTGTGTTTTTCTAAACGTTTCATTGGTAATGCTCAGTCTTGTAAGTCTTGTTCCATAATAATCTATAATGTAACTAGTGCCATCTGAAGGACCAACAATCTAAAAGAGGAAAAAACAATTAATTGCAAAGGTAATTACCATCTTTATAAGGATTTTGTCCTTATGATAACATTCTATCTATTCTAAGATGAAAACACCTTAGAAGATAAGTTTTTTAAGTAGCATTTGGTTTTAAGAAGTACCCAGGAAGCCCAGTATGTTAAGCTGACAAAAGTGCTCCCTCCTTCTCACTGACTTCAAGTCAAATTAAAACCTAATTTTTAGGGTTTTAGAAAACAGCCGTGAGTCTAAAAAAAGAAATTTGTAGACAGAAGACAAAAGGGGTTTGGCCACACACAGAGGGACCAAAGCAGGCAAAAGGAAGGCAAAGTCCCCACAGAGGCCCTGAGCCACCCGGGTTTCTTTGGTCTTCGGGGCCCTCTCATCCCGGAGGCCAGATCTTCTCCTTAGGACTCCTTGCAGCGCTCAGCCCACCTCCGTCTCTTGCCTTCAGGAGTCCCACCAGACCTCTGGGGCTGGTCTTCAGGGGTGACTCTTAAGGGGACAAACCGGAATCAGGTATCCGGGCCCTGGGAATGCCAAGCTCCCTTCATCCTCTTCCTAGATGAACACAAGCAGCCATTTCCTTGGGAGAAGTCCGAGATGCAGACTGGAGTCTCTAGCCGGAGAACAGGCTCAGCCTCTGCTCCCCATGCCCCCAATTGGCCTGCTGTGCCTGAGGGACAGCCCAGGACAAGGAAGCAGGTGGCTTTCTGTCATGAAGAGTGTTGAGTGTGAATTCTGGGCACAGACAAGTCACAGGATCCTAGCTTTATCCAACCCCTTTTTCACAAGAGCCCACTCAGGGGAAATGGCCTGTCAGAGAACATGTGGGCATCAGGTGGCTCCAGAGGCCCCTGCTCCCTTAGTCCCCCATTTCCTCCTCTGTACAATGTGACCCCAGGCCTCGGGTCCTCACCTCATGGATCCATTGTAAGACCCAAACAGGATCCACCAACTCTGGTGATTCTCACTCTGGTGAGGGTAAGATGCACGGCATGAAGGGGCCATGTTGGCCGAATCTCAGAGTCACAGGCCCCTGAAGCAGAGACTCACACTGAAGCCCAGAGCTCGGCCCCTTCTTCCGGCCTGCATGTTCATTTCCAGGATGAGAGGGCATGGCCAGCCCGAGGCCTTACACCTCTGATGCGTTTGGCCAGAGACCCGAGGGGTCATCCTGAGGCACCTAGGGGAGGACTTCCACAAGCTCTTCACCAGGTTCTCTCCCTGCATTTGTGACCAGGCCTGAGAATTGACCAGCCTCCAGAGACTTGAAGGTCAGAGGATGAGCCTCAGCCCTGAGACCACTTGAGACTCTCTCCATGGATCAGTCACCAACCATGAGAGGTGCATCCAGGACCCCTAAAATGAAGCTCAAAGAATGGGCTACATGGGGCCCAGAATATCAGAGGTCAAAAGGGGGCAGGGGATGCGCACAGGACTTGTCCATCCCACTTTGAAAATGAGGAAAATGGGGCAAGAAGTGAGTTCAAGTGTCAGAGGTCACTTGTGAGTCCCTGAGTCCAGGGCAGGGGCTCTCTGCCATTCAGGCCTCTGCCCCTGGCCCCTTCCTTCAGTGACAGATGGTAACAAACCTTCTGCTGTTTTCTGACCCCAAGATTTCTGGTAACCAGAGTTTTGGCCAGACCCACAAACAGACCCAGGTTTAGCCTAAGACAAATCCAGATTCAGATTAGGTCAGAGAGCCCATACTCTGGCTAATGTCATTTTCCTAATTGGGCTCCAAGCTAAAGATCACACCCCTAACTGTTTTGTTCATTATCAGCTCCATAAAACAGAAAAGAAAGGGACCAGAGGCCCTGAGGGTCCTGGGATTGCCCCTGGTCTAAAACAACACCAGTTAATTGGCGTAACAGTGCGGCTGATGGCAAAGGGGGCTGTGCTACACATTTTATTCATTATTCCTCCAGTGAGGAGGCTAAGTCACTTAATAAGTCTTCCAGCAAGGGAGGGGCCCTGCTGAGACCTTCCTCCCCACCCCTTTTCCAGAATACCCGGGTACCAGCTCACAATCTTCTGGGGATAAATCCAAAACAAACGGGGATAAGTTTGGAGAGTACCAACAAATGCCCCAAGTCTCAGGCCCATCGTCCAACTGCTCATGGCAGGTCTAGTGTCAAACCCAAGGCACCGACACCTCCTGCCACAGCTCATGGCATCTGAAATGGCCTCCCTGACTCGCTCGGGCCTCCCCCACCTCGGCCTCTCCTCCACACTGTTAACAAGGGGCTTGTATAGGTGTGGACTAGAAGTGGATAAAGGCTGACCTCTTGTTTGCCCCATAAAGCTCTCCATGACACACTCGTGCTGCTGTTTCTGCTTCCCCCAGGTTGTGCCCCCAACACTCTCCTTGGACACTGAGTAAAGGCTTCTTGGGGACAGGAGATGAGAGTCTGAGCCTCACCAGGTGAAAAGGTCCGGTCTGCACAGGCGAGGCAGAGGCAAGGTCTGCAATCTTCTACCACCCTCAGGTTACTCCTCTATAAAAGAAGGGCACTGGAGTGCCACAGGGAGCAGCCCAGGTCTACACACTAGACTCAACCAGGCTGGGTTACACAGGCAAGGAATCCCAACCAATTTCTGTAACAAGGCTGGCCGGGTGAGCTGGGCCTGAACAGCTCCACGAGCAAGCCAAGCAGCGGTTCTCATGGAAGCAGAGGGATACTGGGGGACTCTCAGACTCCAGAGAGCATGGACTCTGGGCCCAAGGTAACAATGTCGTATGCTCTCTCTCTCTGCCTCTGTCTGTCTGTCTGTCTCTCACACACACAGAGACTCTGGGCCCAAGGTAACAATGTCCTGTGCTCTTTCTTTCTGTGTCTGTCTGTCTCTCTCTCACACACACACAGACTCTGGGCCCCAAGGTAACAATGCCCTGTGCTCTCTCTCTGCCTCTGTCTGTCTGTCTGTCTCTCACACACACAGAGACTCTGGGCCCAAGGTAACAATGTCCTGTGCTCTTTCTTTCTGTGTCTGTCTGTCTCTCTCTCACACACACACAGAGACTCTGGGCCCCAAGGTAACAATGCCCTGTGCTCTCTCTCTGCCTCTGTCTGTCTGTCTGTCTCTCACACACACAGAGACTCTGGGCCCAAGGTAACAATGTCCTGTGCTCTCTCTCTGCCTCTGTCTGTCTGTCTGTCTCTCACACACACAGAGACTCTGGGCCCAAGGTAACAATGTCCTGTGCTCTCTCTCTGCCTCTGTCTGTCTGTCTGTCTCTCACACACACAGAGACTCTGGGCCCAAGGTAACAATGTCCTGTGCTCTCTCTCTGCCTCTGTCTGTCTGTCTGTCTGTCTGTCTGTCTGTCTCTTTCACACACAAAAGAGAGACTCTAGGCCCTAGGTAATAATGTCCTGTGCTCTGCCTCCACCTATCTGTCTCTCACACTCTCACAGAGACTCCAGGCCCAAGGTAACAATGTCCTGTGCTCTCTCTCTGCCTCTGTCTGTCTGTCTCTCACACTCCCACAGAGGCTCTGGGCCCCAAGGTAACTTACTATCCTGAGCTGTTTCTCACATACGCACACACACGTATTTGAACATATTCCTGTAACACTGAGCTGCCGAACACCTTGTCTAAGTTGGGTAATGAATAGTAGATACGGTTTCTGGAACTGCTTGAGCTTCAAGTTAAGCCTAATTCATTTAGCAACAGATTTGTACAAAGTGATTTGCCATTATTTAGCATCAGAACAGAAATGCTAGTCTCGGACCTATTTTTTCCTAGGATGGTTTTTCTGCGTTTTCATTACAAACATCACGAAGTGTAAAAGAAAAATCGTAACGTGTGTTTGGGGAGGTCATGAGACCATGCACGATGTGTTTCTGGGATCACAGCCCAATAGAAAAACATTGCTAACCACTGGGGAGGAATATTTAATGGTTAAAAAAAATGGGCCTGGAGAGCAGGAGGAAAAGTTCCCGAGAAGAGCTCTACACAAAAAAAGCAGGAGGGAAACATCTATGATGAACTGGAACAAATATATTCCAGCCATAAATATTAACATAGATTGATAATGCTTGTAGTTAAAAGTTACTCATATTTGTTTAAAAAGGATTCATCTTGAAAATGCCTCACTCAAGATGCAGCCACATGTTAAAGCTCATCACGGGGTTGCAGGATGATGTGAAAACTCGCTTGGCGAACTTGGAGAGAGGCCGCCTGCCCCAGTCGAGAGCATCAGAGTTGGTCTTCCATCCTAAAATAACAGCAGGGGGCCCGAGCGTGCCAGTTCTTCCCCCAAACATCTTCCAATTCTCAGGGAGGATTCACCGCCCCAACCCCCTCCCCAAGAGGTCTTAAGGAAGAGCCCAATCTAGGCCTTCAGCTGCCGCGAGGCAGAGGCTGTATCAGTTGCCGATTTCTGGAGGTCCTTTCCAAGTTGGTGATTTTATGTAAATCAGAACCGCAAGGAAATGCTACGGCGACCAAAAGATAAAGCTCCTTCTAAAGCTCTCAGACAGATGGTGGGACCGTGGAGCTATTTAGTTTTGGAAGTCTTAACTCTTAAGAATCCCAACGATACATTAAATTTCTTTGAATGTCATTTAACATGAGACACCACTTTTCTAACATATGTAAAATGTTACCTTAGCCTCTTCATGCCTACTTGCCTGTCCCACAGTCGAGAGAGGAAGGGCATATGCTTGTGGGTGAATATAGTAGAATTTTAAATTCAAAACTAATATTTTCTTTGTTTAATGCTGCTGGTCTTATTCTTTCCCCAATGCTGCCTCCTCCTCACAATATGGCAGCCTGCATATTTCCCTCTTAGATCCGCGCTTTTATCTACAGAATAAAGGCTGAGTGCACAAAGCAGAAAGAAGGTGAGGTCTGGAGACGGGGACAAAAGGCAATCGAAGGCGGGTAACCTGCACACCTGTGGCTGATCAAGGAAGGGGCCGACTGTGCCTAAATCAGGCACTTTAAGTGTTTGACAAACAAAGGAAGAAATGTGTTTTGAAAGTTCAAATGCTAAATATGGTGACTCATCATTTAGGCTCCGAAAAGCCTGCATCTGGGACAGGAGCCCTGCAAGGTAAATACCCAGGGGTGTCTGATGCTTAGAAACATGGCGGTTACCTGGGAGGCCAACTTGATGGAGCAGATTTGGAAAAGATGAATAACTGTCACGCTCTTAGTGAGATATGTGAGAGAAATTTGAAATGTATTATTAGTTCCAGACAACGTGCAAAAGACTTTGATACTCATGCCAGATGCCATCTTTTTAGGCCCCTAATTCTACTACATCTTACTCTGTGAATGGGTATATCCAGAGACGCACAGTCCAGTGGACTACGATCGGGCTCAGAGAAGGCCTTCGACAAAGGCACAAAAGTTTGTGGAGACGGCGTTTACTGGGATAGAGGTGTCTGGTCTGGAACCAAACCAAGTGAGACTAGCTCATGCTCCACACTGCTGGCATCTCAAAGAATCAAGGCCTGAGAAATGAAGGCCAAGTAACAGAGGATAAAGTTCCTCCTTTCCACTCGGAGAGGAGCCTTCTCAGAGACAGTGTGGAAATCCAGAATCAAAAGACCAAAGTCCCTGGCTCTATGCACATATTCTCATTTTGCATGAACGAACACACACACACACACACACACACACACACACACGCACAAATAAAATGAGTATACTTGGAAATCAGCTTACCTGCATTGAAATGAGAATGAAATCTATCAGACTGCCAATTCCACAAAATCCTACAGTGCAAAACTTTAACAAACCTAAAAAAATAAAGGAAAAGAAGTCTCCAAAGTGTTCCACAAAGTGAACAGAACTTTTCAATTTTGCAGGGAGCTTGGCAAGATGCTCCACACTGATCCTTTTATTTCAAGAATTTGAAACTGGCAGAAGAATCCATTTCTCTAACAAAAGTTCATGTGATCACACATGAAATATATTTAAAGAAAGAGTAAAAGTCCAGGGTTCTTAACTGAATTAACAGACAAACATCAGGAAGAAAAATGTAATAAAAATTTGCAAAAGTTCTTCTGTGCTAAAAGTCTAAAGAAATAAATCTTTAAGTTGCAGTTACTAGAGTTACAAAATAGCTTTTAAAACTGAAAACATTTCTTTATGACATCTCTATTTGATTTAGAGTCAACAAGATCTGTTCCCCAGTTTTAATGTGCATAAATTCATCAGGAAAACTTCAAATGAAAAAGTTTGTAATGTCTTATAAAAATGTGGCCGATTAGAGTACAAATTTGGATATCACATTAAATTTAAAAAATCAAAACTATAATAGGACAATCACAGAATCAGGGTACACAGCAACCAATTAATAAATGCTCATTGATTCAATTAATATACTTTTATTAATCATCTACTGCACGCCTGGCACTACTAAGTGTTAGGTTCACTGACTCACTGATTGAACCTTAGGAGTCAGAAGGGATTAAGAATTCATTTAGCCTGAAGAGAGCCATCTATACCCAGAGAGAGGACTGTGGGAACTGAATGTGGATCACAACGTAACTCTTTTTGTTATTGTTCGCTTGCATTTTGTTTTCTTACTCATTTTCTTTCCTTTTTGATCTGATTTTTCTCGTGCAACAAGAGAATTACATAAATTATGTTTACACATATTGAATTTAACATAAATTTTAACATGTATACCAAATATTGGATTGCATGCCATGTAGGGGAAGGGGTGAGGGGAAGGAGGGGAAAATCTGAAACACAAGGCTACACAATGGTCAATGTTGAAAAATTATCCGTGTTATATGTTTTAAAAATAAAAAGCTTTTAAAAAAAGAATTCATCTAGCTCAATGTGAATCTGAATAAAAGAGTGTTTAGGAGTCTGAGAATATAATTTCAAATCCTCCCTCATGAATTCACTCTGGGCCTGTTTACTCATCTGTAAAGAAAGGTCAGACCTGTTGGCCTCAAGGTCCCTTCCAACTGCAAATCTATGATTGTATTAAGGCTTCCAATGAGGGAAAATCCATGTCTTCCTTCCAAGCTATTCCATTTTTATCTGTTAATAAACATTTTTTTCAGTCCACAAGAATACATCTTTCTGCATCCCCAAAGTAAGAAAGGAAAATGAAGCCCCCGTTACCAACACATACACAAGCAGAACAAATTCCCCAGCTGGTGGTGTTCCCAGGTCCAACTTGCACTCAGAAGCCCTCACCCCTCTCTCTGGAGGGAGGCAGTTCTCATCATGAATTGGTCTTTGCAACAAGAAGTCCTAGGCCTTTCACTGCTATTTCTTTCCAGCATCACTGCATAAATCTTGGCTCACCTCATTCTCGGGGCTCACAGGAATCTCCCCACCATTCCCTCCATCATGTCTTACAGGCACCACAGCCTCCCGCCACATTTCTATACCATCACCTGGCCAGCCTTTCCCCCTTTACCAGGCAGTCCCCTAAGGTTCAAATTTTTTTGCTGTGGCATAAAGAGCTGCTGTAAGGAGTTTTTGGAATCCTTAACTGAAGTCTGGTTTGCCCAGGATTAATCCCTCCCTTAATCTGTCTTCCATCATATATATCCTTCTGCCTATCAAAAGAAATAGGTTGGATAACCAAGTGTGGGTGATGCTGTGGAGAAATTACTGGGCCAGCAGCCTCTCGAAGGCCCTTCCCAACAGCAACATTCTCTTATTAATGATTTCATCTCCATTGCTGATAAGATAAAATCACAGATTTGGAATTAGAAAGGATTCTGGAGGTCTCCTAACCCAACCCTAACCCCATCATCCTGGACATGGAGAAAGAGAAGCCCACAAACGGAGTCACTTGCCCAATGTTGGAGAGGCAACAAGTAGCAAACCTGGTTTCTGAGTCTCCTTCCAGGGAGTCATGACACTTCCTAACTCACATCAAACAGAAGGCTTGGGGCCAGAGCAGCCCAGCATTAAGTCATACTCCAAAAAGGGAGCATGAAGATCCAGAATCTCCTTCTTTGAAAATCTTTCCACACAATAGATGAGCATCCACTTGGGATGGCTGAGGTACAGATCTGCCTTAAATTGAGAGTGATGGCCCGGAAAGCATTTCCTTCTCTCCAGACCCAGAACCAAAGACTCAATCAAGGACAAAAATAAAAGACGGAGGGATAAGAAATCAAAAGAGGGAGAGGGGAACCACAATTAAATAACCGAAGAAAGCAAAGAATAGAAACATTCTCACTATCATTATTGTTGGTCACAGAGACATATATGGGTACAAATCATGGAAATGATAATTAGAAGAATAACAAAAACTCAGATTTATATGACACTTCCAGGTTTCCTCAGAACCCCTTGAGAGAAGTCATCCAAACTTCCATTCAGCAGGTGAGAAAAGAGCCTAACTCCAAGTTCCACAGTTAGGAAAAACCAGAGCTCGGCCTCGGAAGCAAGCTTTCTGCACGGACCAACACGCTTCCTTTTACACATCCGGCTTCTAACTGATGAGATTATTTTGTACATAATGCCTTTAAGAAAAGTGGAATTACTTTTAAAATGTACTGGGATAAGCACAGCACCTGGAATGGAAAGTCACTGTCATAAGGGCTGTGCAAAGTCAAGTATTAACATGTGGGTTGAACTGTGAACCGGTCTGACCTTTTGATTTGTTATTGTTTGGACTTTAGGATTTGATTTGGAATTTGCTGGATGGATAGGGGAATTAACCAAACTATTTGAACCTTTGACCTGGTGATCTTGCTCCTGGGCACACCTATCAATGAAGCTTTTTTTTTTTTTTTTTTTTTTAAAGGAAGGAAAGTGTCTATATATTAAAAAAAAAAAAAAAAAATTCCCAGCTGCACTTTTTTGTAGTAACAAAGAACTGGAAACAAAGTGGGCGTTCGTTGCCGTTGGACTCATTAAACAGCGTGTGGTACGTGAATGGAATGGAGTTATGCTGTGTGGTTAAGAAGCGACGACTGAAATTTGGAGGAATACAGTAAAGTTGATGCAGAGGAGATACATAGGGTCTGAGCATCAAAAAAGTTAAAATGAATACAATTTGCAAACCCAAAGATAACTAAAAGGATGCCAACTTCTAAGTAACTGAAAAAATAAGTGCCCTAAAAAGGGGCAGTGAAATACACGTTCCACTTCCCATCAGGGAGGCTGGGGAATCTTGAGGTCAGAACGGTGACCACACTATCAGACAAAGTCATAGATGTGGGTGCGTTAGTTTAACTGGTTTTCTTCATAACAAAGGAGGCTTATGGGAGAGGGAAAACGACAGGTAAGATTAGATCCAAAGTCAGCGATATAAAAAATAAAGGGCATCAATAAAAGTTTTAAAAATATGAATAAGAAGAATAACTAGGAACACATTCAGGCTAATTTGTGTTTCTATTTAAAAATAAATCTCAGAAGGCCAACTCGTGGGTACAGGCCTGCTAGGACGCACTAAACTATCACAAATGTTCGACTATTAAAGGAAGATGCCCTTTTGTCTTTACGAGAGGCTCTCTGGGTGCCCTCTTATGACTTTCTGAGGGTGTTCCAGAAGCTCATATACTTAGTGTGACAGATCCTTCTGCTGCTCATCTAAAACACTGACATATAAGCAGACATCCATGCTTGGACTTGTCAACCTTAACATTGATCCATTTACAGAAGCTACGAATGGAGCTACGGCACAGTGTGGTGTTATGGTTAGAGCGCTGAGCTTGAAGTCTGAAAGAGCTGAGTATGAATCCTACCAGAGATGTCGGGGTAGTCATTGTAGTGAAGGGCGGGGTCAGAGACCCCAAGAACTCCTCCTGCTCTCTGGAGGATGCTGGGGGATGCTCCTCTCAGGAGGCTCCAGCACCTATCTTCCCTGAGAGGAGGGCTGGGAGGAAGTGGGAGCCAGCCTTTGCCCACCTTTTTGGGAGGGTGCCCCTTCCACGTGCAGGACCCCGATCAGGGGCTGGGTTCCCCCCAACTCTTCACAAGCCACAGGCCGTTCCAACACAATGGGGGCGCCTCCCAGATAACATCCTAGCAGACTGAATGGGGCAGTGACAGGGCGGCTGAAATGACCTATCCCTCATTTAGCTCTGAGCCACTTCTCTCCCTTGAAAACAGTCACCATTAAGGAAGGCACTCTACCGAGGTGGCCCGCCTGGGATCAGAATCCAGGGACGGGGTCATTTTGTGACTTCACACAAAATGCATCTGCATTTGGGCTTTTACCTTTCGGTTTTAAATTCTTCCGCAATCCTGTCTCCAGTAAACAGCCGCTGGATTAGAAATCAGACAGACCTGGGAGCAGTTACGCGGATCTCAGTTTCCCTTAAACAAGCATAATATCAATCAACCACAAGCACTTATTAAATGCTTACTATATACTTGGCCTTGGGCTAACTGCTAATGATACAAAGAAAGGAAAAACACAGCCTCTGCTACAGCTCCAAAACAGCAGCTAGATACGGGCCCAGAAGGTGTACAAGGGAGATGAAAAGTCATCTCTGAAGAAAGGCTCTTTGGGGGCAGAGATTGAGAAAAGAAGCTAAGCCCCATTAATACGCTGCACAAATCTGAAAATCTGCAGCAGAAACCTCCGGTAAAATTGTTGTTGCTCATGACTAATATGGTAAAAAGTTTTGCATGCCTGAACATGTAGAACTTATATCAAAATGAGGAAGGAGGAGAGGGAAGGACAGAGAAAATGTGAATCCCAAATTTTTACAAAATGAATGATAAAAATTTACATGTAGCTGGGAAAAAATTAAGTACTCTTTTGAAAAAATCACTGCAGCAGTTCAGCCATTTGTGACCCCATGTGGGGTGTTCTTAGCAAAGATATTAAAGCAGTTGGCTATTTCCTTCTCCAGCTCACTTTACAGATGAGGAAACTGAGGCAAATAATAAAATGACCTGCTCAGGCTCCCACAGCTAGTATTATTTAAGGCTAGATTTGAACTCAGGTGAGTCTTCCTGCCTCTGGGCACAAGAGTTCCCCTCCACAGGTATCTTGCATACTAACATGCAGGATTTAAAGACAAATTCTTAACCAAAAATGAACTACTACAGAAAGAGGAAAAGCAACCGTCTGTATGAAGCTCCCATCATGTGCCGGGCCCTTTGCCTTGACTCGGAGCACGTTCACAGACTGTTCCCCAGATGCTCCTTCCCCATCCTGACCTCCCAGATTCCCTAATCTTCCTTCCAGAAAGCAGCAGGGGCCTGGAATTAGGAGGCCTGAGTTCAAATACAGCCTCAGACACTTACAAGCTGTGTGACTTCAGGAAAGTTTTTTTGCCTGTCTGCCTTAGTTTTTTCAACTGCAAAATGAGAAGTACAGCAATGACCTCCCAAACTTGAGGTGAAGAGAGACACTTGTAAAGAAAAAGACTGGCAGCAAATTGATGTCATTGTCACGTTCATAACAGGAACTGCTTCCTTTGTGTTTTATACAATACAATGATGATTAAAAACAGATTTCTGTAAGCAGTGAAGATTTGCAAAGCACTTTTCTTCCCATAATCCAGTGAGTCATGCAAACAGTACCAAAGCCTCTTTCTGCAGAAGAAAAAACTGAGGCTTATTTCCAAAATATATAGAGAATTGACTGAATTTTATAAGCAATCAAGCCATTCTCCAATTGATAAACAGTCAAATGATATGAACAGACAATTTTCAGATGATGAAACGGAAACTATTTCTACCCATATAAAAGGACGTTCCAAATCATTATTGATCAGAGAAATGCAAATTAAGACAACTTTGAGATACCACTACACACCTGTCAGATTGGCTAGAATGACAGGAAAAGATAATGATGAATGTTGGAGATATTGTGGGAAAACTGGGACACTAATACATTATTGGTGGAGTTGTGAATGGATCCAACTATTCTGTAGAGCAGTTTGGAACTATGCTCAAAAAGTTATCAAACTGTGTATCCCCTTTGATCCAGCAGTGTCTCTTCTGGGCTTATATCCCAGAGAGATCTTAAAGAAGGGAAAGGGACCCATATGTGCAAAAATGTTTGTGGCAGCCCTTTTCATAGTGGCTAGAAAGTGGAAACTGAGTGGATGCCCATTAGTTGGAGAATGACAGAATAAACTGTGGTATATGAATATTAAGGAATATTTTTGTTCTGTAAGAAACGACCAGCAGGAGGATTTCAGGAAGGCCTGGAGAGACTTACAGGGACTGATGCTGAGTGAAATGAGCAGGACCAGGAGATCATTATCAACAACAATACTATATGATGATCAATTCTGATGGAAGTGGCCATCTTCAATGAGAGGATCCAAATCAGCTCTAATTAATGAGTGATGAACAGAATCAGCTACACCCAGTGAAAGAACTCTGGGAAATGAATGTGGACCACAACAAAGCATTTGTACTCTTTCTGTTGTTGTTTGCTCGCATTTTTGTTTTTCTTCCCAGGTTATTTTTATTTTCTTTCTAAATCCAATTTTTTTCTTGTGCAGTAAGATAACTGTATAAATATGTATACATATATTATATTTAACCTATTTAACATGTATTGGTCAACCTGCCATCTGAGGGAAGGGGTGGGAGGAAGGAGGGGAAAAGTTGGAACAAGGTTTTTGCAAGGGTCAATGCTGAAAAATTACCTATGTATATGTTTTGTCAATAAAAAGCTATAAATAAATAAATAAATAAATAAAATTTTAAAAAAAGAAAAAAGAAAAAACTGAGGCTTTTGGTGCTATGTGACATATCTAAAGCTATACCACTGGGAAGTGTCTGAAGCAGGATGTGAACCCAGATTTCCTGGCTGCACATTCAATGTTCTTTCTCCTATTTCTCGTCATTTTTAACACATACACACTGCATCATTCAGCTTATTAATGATGGAATGGAAGACGGCACCTTCAAGAGAGGAGCTAGGCAGGAGAGTAAGTAAGCCTCACACACAAACACACTCACTCTCTGTTTCTCTCTCTGTCTCTCCCTCCCTCCGCTCTCTGTCTTTCTCTCTCTGTCTCTGTCTCTCTCTTTCTCTCTCTCACAGAAACTTTCATTAGCCTAGTAACTAGTAAGTAACTAGACTAGTAAGCCAAATTTTTCACCAGTTCCAGGATTACTCGTGGCACAGGACACCGGGCCTCCGTTTTCTAACGGGATCCTTTCCGCAGCCAGTTCCTCTATCCTGTGGAGCCTGGGTCAGATGAGGAAACGATGTGCTTGTGAGAGAAGGGGTGACAGCCATGGGGGCTGCAGGAACCAGATTATGGAGTATTTAGTTCTCTTTCAAGTTTCAGGCTCAGGCAGCTGTAGCTGCGCCAGCTCACTGCCTCCATCTGCCTGCTCCTATCTCCCCACAGAGTTGAGGATGTGTAAGGAAGCAGATGGCCCTGAACCCCTGATTCTAGGATGGTAGAGGGAAGGGAAGAAATCAGGTGGGGGGCAGAGTCAGAGGCAACTGGCCAGTATAGAAGGAGGAGAGCTCCCCAGACCCCAAACCAAGCCAGTGGCAAACATCTGGCTGGCCCTACAATTAAGTACAAGCAGAAGCTTGAGATTTGGGGTAATTCCCCTGGAACTTGAGAAAGATTTCTTTGGCAAAAGAACATCTAAGGGAATTTTCAGTGTACATTGATATAACAAGAAGAATCCTTTATTAATCCAGCACTAAGATTTTTTATCATATTTTTGAGCAGTTCAGATTAAATTTTTTTTCACTTTTTGGAGGGAAAAAAAAAAGCTTCTGCCTCATCATGATTGGCAATCTTCTGATAAATTAAAATTAAATAGGGGCAGCTAGGTGGCTCAGTGGAAAGAGCACCAGCCTTGAATTCAGGAGGACCCGAGTTCAAATCTGGCCTCAGACACTTAGCACTTCCTAGATGTGTGACCCTGGGCAAGTCACTTAACCCCAGCCTCAGGAAAAAAAAAAAAAAAAGAAATTAAAATTAAATAGGTGTCAGAGAAGCCCTGAGAAGAGGTCTGGTCCTTGGCTCTGTCAGATAGCAAAAATATTTCAAAACTCTCTCCCTAACAACATCCTAGTGCCAGCGCAGTGAGGAGGCTTCGTTTCCTGCTGACCCGTGATTCTGCCCCACAATCCCAGGCTGACCAGGAATGGAGGTAACATCTGACTAGTGACAAAGCAAAACCCAAACAGCAGCTTTAGCAATGGATTAGTGCAAAAATCAAACTTCACATCTTAAAAATACAAATTCAATAAGGGGATTTACTCAGCCACAAAATAAAATGGGGAACACAGATTAATTTTTTAAGTCACCTGCTTTGTTACAGGTTAGATCTTGCATCTCTGCCCCAAGTCTAAAGAGTCTCTCTTAAGACCAGAGTGCATTTCTTCCTTAAGGCAGCCTCCTTGCCAAAACCCTGAAGAATCAGATAATAAATCTAGCCATTAGTCACCAGGATTCCTTTTGCTCTTCCACCGACACAGAGCAGCTTTCAATCCTGAGAGAAGCTTAACTTGCAAATCTTTTTTATTTGGATTTAAGAACTTTCCATTATGTACTGGTCCAGACGGGTGACTTCAAACTTACTTATTAATCATATTTTTGAAGCGTCCAAATACTATGGACAAACCTAAGATTTTAAACTCCAGGACTAGAACTACAACACACTGTTATTCTCATAATAAGAAAATATTTACACTTTGAGACGAAGAGCATTAGGAAATGGGAGTATCTGCAATCACTGGCTCCAAAGAAGGCTTTCTCTTCAAGAAGCCATAATCTCTTAATGCAACAGATGGGCAAAATAAAATGTGCTACTTATAGCATAGCAGAAAAAAATGTCACAGATGTTAACACAGAATTAAACATAAAGACAGAATATTATTAGAAGAACAAGACTTCATATTGAGCAGACAAATGAAAGGGTTCCAGATGAAGCTGCCTTGATGTATTCTGTATTAAACACAGAACAGACTGAATGAAAGGGATGATGGGAGGCCTAGAAAGGAAACATTTCCTAAGACTGAGCAAAACAAATTTTTTAAATCTTATCAAACTTTATTGGGAAAAAGACCAACTTTCTTTGCTCTCTGCTGCTGGATAAAGGTGAACCAAAGGAAAGCCCCTAACACTGAAAGTATCTTCTTTCTTTAAATTAACCACTGTGGGGTCCCTCCAATGTACAATGGAAGTCTGGCTCCTCCTGGTAATAAGCACCCCAAATCAGGGGCCACCAAGTGACTCTGAAGGTCTGTACTACCTCCACTTATTTGTTCAGCTTCAAGTCAGAGCAATTTCAAAAGATTCACGATGGAAAATGTGATCCACATCCAAAAAAAAGAATGAGGATTGAAGCAGACTATTTTCACTTTGAGGGCTTTTTCCCCCTTTTCTTGTGGTTTTCCCCTTTATTCTGAATCTTCTTTCACAACATGACTAATATAAAAAAATGATGAATATGACTGTACATGTATAACTTATATCAGATTGCTTGCTGTCTTGGAGAAGGAAGGGAGGGAGAAACATTTGAAACGCAAAATCTTATTAAAGTGAATGTCAAAAAAAAAACTATATCTATTACTATATGTAATTGAAAAAAATGATAAGCTCAAATCATAGGTACTTCCTGCAATGGTGTATTGCAATGGTAAGATTAGGGTCTTCAGAACATTTCTCCCATAAATACACACATCACCAGTGAGAAGGAGGAACATAGACAATGAATTCACAAGCAGATGCACTGTGTACATGGCTGGGCCTGGCCAGCCCTAGCATTTCCCTTTCCATAACTGAATGAGGGCCCCGCCTTCTACAACCAGTGGGTAAAAGAAAGGCTATTCTCCTCCTTCCCACCCAGGATAGAGGGAATTCTATCAGGAACTGGGCTCCTTTTCAGAACAGGCTAGCTCTTCCCTCAGAGCATTCTTTCTGCCATTAATTAATTAATCCTTCTAAAGGATTGTGAAGAAGCTTATGTATCTTTCCTGACTTCTCTGAAGTATTACTGGCCAAGCAAACTAGTTAAGTCTGAGAAGGGTAACCTTTATCTGTGTTACCTGATCTTAATATCCTGCAATTTCTTCAAGTAACGGGGCTGCGGGTGGAACTCAACTGTTCTGGGTTCCCTGCTCATCTCCCTATCCCTGATGTAATTATTATACCATTCAATATGCAACAGTGAATACCTGAGGGAAAAATAGCAACCAACTATTTAGACCTATTTAGCATCTATTTAGAGCTCTCTCATTAAAACATACAATGCTTTTAGAACTATATTGATTATTTTTACAATGTGAAAGACAATGTGGTCTAGTAGTAGGACAAGCTCTGACCCAAGAAGCCCTGCTTTGGGCCCACTCCTCTGCCATCTTCATCACTGCTACTCCTGTACAAGGGAGCATCTGTCCCTTCCTTTGCCCCAAGTCTGCCAGCCTGGGTCCAGCCTTTACTGCCTGGGACAACTGAACAAGCCTCCATATGGAGTCACAATGTGGGGATTGCGAAATTATAATTTATTATTAGCAAATGTTTAAGTTGAATACTTATTCAAACAATACCTATTGTCTATATACCTGGGGGAGTCACATAAAAATTTTCTTGGGCAAAAAGGAGTCACGAGTAGAAAAAGAAATCCTGGCTTAGATAAGCTACAGCTAAGTGGAACAGTGCTTAGAATATTAGGTCTAGAGGTGGAAAGATCTGAGTGCAAATCTTGCTAGTTGTGTGACCCTGGGTAAGCCATGAATGCTGTTTGCCTCAAATTCCTCATTTGTAAAATGGGGACAATATTCACAAACCATTCACCTTCCAAGGTTGTTGCTCAAATGAGATAAATAACTATAAAGTGCTTAGCCCTGGCCTGGCACATTGTAAATGCCACATTAAATATTAGTTTTATTAGTATTCAAAAACAACTGAATAACTAGACCAAAGAGCAGATACAAATGGTTCAATGTCAGTGGGGAAGGAGTAAGTCTTTAAAATGGCCCTGCGCTACATAACATTTTTATCAAAACTAGAATGAAACCATAAAAGGAAAGCTTCTCATATTCCCTTATAACACAGAGAAAATTAGCATGGATATGCTAATCCCTGTGCAAGGATGACATGCCATATTTTTCTATTATACTTCAGTGGAAAAAAAAAAAAAAAAAAGGCAGGGGTGGCAATCACGATGTCAGATAAATCAAAAGCAAAAACACACTAAATTAAAGGAGATAATCAGGGAAACTACATTTTGTTAAAAATAGAATTATATCAGTATTAAACACAGTTGTACCAAATGCATGTAAATTCTTAAAGAAAAAGTTGAATGAATTCCAGGAAGAAATGAACAGGGATACTATAATAAAGGAGGAATTCAATTTTCTTCTCACAAACCTAGATAAATTATGCCAAAAAAATAGAAAAAGTTAGGTATGCTAAACCTCTGGAGAATACTGAATGGGAATAAAAGGAGTACACTTAATCTCAGCTATAAATGGCACAATAACAAAAAAAAACAACCTTTTATAAGAATATAAAAACCTCACAAATACAGAAAAGAAGAACTATTAAATGCCTTTTTTAGCAGCTAAAATGTAATAAAAAAAAGTTGTGATCAACAAAAGATCTTTGAAGCATAGATTAAAAAATTACTGGAAAGAGGGGCAACTAGGTGGCACAAATGGATAGAGCACCAGCCCTGAAGTCAGGAGGATCTGAGTTCAAATGTGACCTCAGATACTTAACACTTCCTAAGTGTGTGACCCTGGCCCAGTCATTTAACTCCAATTGCCTCAAAAAAAAAAATTTTTTTTTAATTACTGGAAACTAAATAACAATCCTAAAGAAGGGTTGGATCAAAGAACAAATATAGAAACAATCAATAATGACAGTAATGAGATGGCATACCACGATATGGAAGATGTAGCCAAAACAGTAACTGGGGAGAAATATATATTTCTAAAATGAATGCTTCTCAGATTTCCTAATGTTTTAAAGTTGTAGCTAATCAGACTAAGTAACTTTCTGAATGGCAAGTTCCAAAAAGATCTCAAAAGGCAATAATGGGTCAAATTTAATAATAAAATTCCAGACTGGTTTCAAAATTCTAGATTTAAAAAAAAAAACACTGTGATGCAATGCTTTTCGAAAAGGGCATAATCTTCCATGTCTGTCACGCGAAGGGTGTGCTTTGGTCCTCCCCAAGTTGTAATCTCAACTTCACCTTCCATTTCTAATCAGCTGTTAGATGCTGGTGGGTCTATGAACAGTTATCTCTTGCTTTCTTCAAGTCTTCCTTTCACTATCACTGCCCTGCTTCAGGATTTTCTCTCTTCTAAAAGAAGATCAGAAAAACCACCTAACTGTTCTTGCTACCTCCAGTCTATCAGTCTCCAATCCATCCTTCAAATTGACGCCCAAATGATCCCTCCCTGCCAAAACCCTTTCAGTGGCTTCTACTGCCTACAGAGAAGTGTATAAATGCCTAATCCTTGAATTCAAAGATTTTCACAATCTGGCTCCAGTCTGTATTTCCACACTTATCTCATGCAGTCTAGGTTCCAGTCAAGGCAACTTGTTCCATTTCTGCCCAGTTTTCCATCAGGAGGTTTTTCCATGCCACAAATCTAAACCTGTAGTTCTACAAAATTCTCCATTTGCAGATCGGCCTCTGCCTGCAGGACCACAGGAATGAGTCCTGCCACACCCAGGATTCTTGTGATTTTCTATCCCTGCTGATGGAAGGCACTCAGCAATTGTTGCTGGTGGTACTGGGGAAGGGAGGTCCCCTTCCCCACAATGATTTTCCCCCTCAGTAATGGCTAAGTCGGTGGCAGGTCTGGTAGTTGAGGGCACTATTATTCCCAAAGTCCTTAGATTGAGGGTCCAGTCTTAGGCTGCTGCTTCTGGGGGGGCCGAAGAGGAGATGATGGTCGTGGTGGCAGTCTGACTTTCCTGGCACTTCTCTCGCATTTCTCCCTCTGTTCTTGGTCATATTTACAGGATCAAAGATTTAAGCCTGGAGGGCCTCAGAGGCCCTCTAGTACAATCCCCTTCTTTTCTAGATGAGGAAATAGGACTAGAGGAGTTAGATTTCATATCTTATGGCAGAGCCTAGGATTCAAACCCAGGCCTTCCAGCTCCAAATCTGTACCACGCTGAATGCATTGTTTTATTTTAAGACATGTCAGTTTCCGCAGTGGTTCATTCGTGACCTCTTACATGAACTAATGCAATAGCCTGCATCAAGCCTCTCCCCATTAACCCAAACCCTATGCCATAAACTCCAATGGCTCCCTATTGCCCCCAAGATAACACAGGGGCTCCACAGCTTGGTTTCAGAAGCTGGCCACAAGCCCTGACCCTGACATTTTGTGCTTTTGCTCTTTTAACATTCGGCAATCCCTCATTTCTGTGTATTCCACATTCTGTTTTGTTTCCTCGCCTCCTCCGTTCCTGGAATGTACTCCCTGCCTCCTCACCTCAGCTTTGTGGGAATCCTGCACTTCTTTCAAGACACAACTCAAACACCTTCCCTCTGTGCTCTCCCTCTCTAATCACCTCACAATTAATGTCTTACATTTATTTTATGTTTATTCTGCTCAGACTCTTAAGGAAGTGGGGAGAAACAGCATGTCTGATGTTGGGGAGGTGGTCTCAGGGCCAGGAAGATCTGGCTTCAAGCTATATCTTTGACCCAAACTGACCCCAGTAAAGTCACAACCTCTCAGTGTTTTAGGAAAATCACTGAATCTCTCGCTTATAGAGAAGGTGTCAACCTAGACAGGGAGAGTTTCCTCCCTTGGGAATCATCAGGACAGAGAAGAAAACTGAATCCATGGCAGTTGATTAGATCAGTGGGGGATGCCTCCCCCCCATTAGTGGGCCCAATCTGAATGAAAAGGCAGCAAAGAAGGCTGAGAAAGAGTAGTCAGACAGGGGAGAGGAGAACCAAGAGAGAGCAGAGAATCTCAAGAAAACGAGGGATCCAAAGGACAAAGCCTGCAGAGTGATGGAGAAGAACTGTGGCAAGGCCTGCAGCTTTGGGAGCTGTGGAGAGCACAGGCTCCAGAGGGACAAGATCAGGAGCCGGCACCTCTCCTACAGCCCAGTCCTAGCTCATCCCTGACCAGGTACCAAGGGGCAGGGACTCCGGAGCCAAAGCTGGGTTCTCCAGAAGGGCCAAAGGGCAGGGACTGATGGGCAAGGATCGCAAGCTGCATAGCCCACAAGTGAAGGGGACCATCAGGCACAATGGCTGTCTTTAAGGTAGCACTGCTAAGGAGAGAACTTCCTGCGCCCCAGCTACCCCTAAATGCTTTCTATGAAAGTGAAAACACGGCTCTGCAAGGAAACAGACGTGCTCCGCAGACGCCGAATGGCCCAGCGAATGCAGGCTCTGCTTTGCTGCAGATGTCTCCCCACTCGATCCAAAGCAGCATATGGAACACTGAATGTTTAGGAGAGTCGAGAGTTCGTTTAAAAGAAAATATCTATATACATATAGAATACAAGTTTCAAACTGTCACATTTCTCGAGGAGGACAACTCACCTAAAGCTGGGTATCCCAGGTAAAACCTGTCGGCTCCTAACCAGCCAAGAAATAATGAGAGAGCGACCGCCACCCGGTACGAATAGCCGTTTCTGCAGGAAAACAAAAACCACGATTCAAATTCTAATATTTCCAAGAAGTAAATGGCATTTCAAAATCACATTGTTAAATGCTATAATTAAAACGCTCTGTGAGTCAAAATAAACTGGGCTCTAGTTACGAGTAAGTTTTTTAACAACTTGGCCCATTTCTAAAAGCGGATTCTAATTTGGAAGAGAGAAATGCATGCTTTTAAATGCTGCTCAGCCAAGATAGTACACAGGCACATAGTAGGTCATCAATTAAAAAAAAGGTTCTGGTGAAATTTAACATAGATATAATAGAATAATAATGATTAACAATGGCAAGTAAAGATAAAATCCCAATACAGAATCTGGTTGAGGTTTTAGCATGACAAAGTCAACTTTTGTTAAAGAAATTAGCCCATGTCAACCACAGGATTCCCTCCTCTCACTACTAAGCTCCACCATACTCTTCCCACTTATTCCAGCAGTTGTCCTTCTTCTTCCCTTCATTTTCTGTCTAAGTCCCTTTAATGGAGGAACTACCATTGTGCTCAGAGCTTTAAAAGAGAGAATGACTCTTCCCTTGGTCTTTGGATTCCATCTGGGTTCTATCTCATCTGCCTCTTCCCTTTTCCTGATAAAAACTTGATTGAAAACCTGACCTTATCAAAGGCTTCCACTCTCCTCAGCTCCTTACCCTAAAGCTCTGGGCCTCAGCCTCCGCCAGACTACAACAGCACTCTCCAAGAACATCAAGAAAGCCAGGGGCCTTTTCTCAGTGTCCATCTTTCTTGATCTTCACCTACACTTAATACTCAGCACATGATTTTTTCAGGCTTTCCTAGCTCTTCCCAGCACTTTGTAGTTCTGCAAGGATACATCTTGGCTAGTGGCCGATGGGAAGGCCTTCCCTGCGCTCTACACCAAACTACTGAGATGAAATTGCATCATGACAGTCCCTGGAGGCAGCGCCCACGAACCTTTGAGTCTCCCTTTGGTTTTCTGAAACACTTCCACCAAGGAGCAGCTGGCACTCCCCATCCCTTCATGGGCCTTCCTTTCTAACTTCCACATTATCCCCCAATTTCTCTTCACTACTAAGCTTAGAGTCACCTAAGCCATGCATTTGCCACATGGATTAAACACCTGTAAATGTCCTTCCCATGGCATCTTTGGAAGCAGCATAAATCATCCTACATTTCCATGACTCCCAGGAACAAATGCCAGGTCTTCTCCCTGGAACGTGGTGCCCTCAGGGTCAGCAATTCCCCAGAAGCTGGGCAGAGCTCTTTTGCAGTGTCACCTGCTAAGATCGGCTTTCCTCTCCTCTCCCACTATGGGGGTTTTGCCATCACTCAAACCTAAGAGAAGGCTTTTTTCCTCTTGTGGCGTCTTCTCTCATGCTGATGTCCTTCAATGCCTGGACTTCATTCTCAGTTATTCCAGGAGCCCAGGGTGGGAAGGCTGCTGGCCCCAGCAGATCCCCACTCACTGACACTCTCATGCTCTTTTTAAGAAGTTCTAATTGCCAGGAAGCTTTTCTTGACATCATGTCTAAAGCTGTATCCTCCATCCAGAACTAATCCCTCTTCCACAGGGAAACCATCACAAGAGCTGCAGATGGCCTCTCGCCATGGTCTCCTCTGCATTAGTCATTTATCAGCTTCCCTCCTTGAGGCCCGAGGAAGGGGCCATGTTTTATCTTTCCATCCTACATACTCTGTAGACAGCAGGGGCTAAATAAATAATCATTGAAAACTCAGGTAAAGGTTCCTTTTGCCCAACAATGTGTGGCTTTTTAAATACCGGCCAGAAAATGTTTCCCCCTGTGCTCCCTCCTTCACAGATCTCCCCTCTCTAGACAGGCATTCCTTCATAACTTGCCTGAGACCTCCCCACCCCAGTCTCGCATTGGACAGCCCAGACATCGGGGGCAAGCCCTCACTGCCCGCTGACGGAGGCCCCCTTGTAACTTCTCCTTCCCACCAGGGAAGTGATCCTACTTTGATTGTCTGTAGTGACAAAGAAATACTCTTCTCTCTGGTCCACAGGACGCGCGTTTTCTCTGGAAGAGAACCAGAATCACGGAATCTCAGAATTGTAAAGGCCTTTAGAGGTTTCCTCGTCCAACTCACAGCTGAAGAACAGGATCTTGAGCAGCAAGGTCAAGAGTGACTGGAAGCCTTGCCCTGAAAACCTCTAGCAATGAGACCCAACAAAGCAGATTCAAAGTAACTGCGGGTGCAAAGGGTAAGATGGCCCAAGTCCTGGAAAGGCCTCCAGAAGCAGCAGTGCCTTCCAGGCAAGGGGTAAAGGCAGCTTTATATACATTTAAAGGTAACTTCCATTTATTTTGCTAAGTCACAGGAGTTCTACATTTCCCCCTAAGTTAATTCATCTTTCTCAAGCAATCAAGATGTAAATATTAATCAGATAATTTTGAAAAAAACCTCAAGTAAATGGTTTACTTACACATTACGGCAAGATGTGGTCTTGAAAAAACCAACTTCACTTCCGGTAAAATGGGTTTCATTGCCGCTAAAGTCCTTACAAGTTACGTTGGGTGCTGGGTAACATGATACTAAAAAAAGAAAAAGCCAAGAAACAATTATGTTTTCTCCAAGCAAACAGGCTGTGCAAACACACACCAATTTTACTCCAATGCCTTCCTCCAGACAAGTGAAGATGTTCTGCAGACCACTGGGCACATGGTGACAGTTTAGTTGTGAAATAGATGCTCAAAAATATTCAAATCTGTAAACATTATATAGTGCCCATTGGGTGCATGGCACTCTGCTACCAAAGTGAGACATATGGAGGTCTGGATTACTGAGGTAAAGAGTGCCCTGACACAGTCTGAGGAACTGGATTCACACCATTTGAAATTATAATCATGTAAAATGTGGTCCCTGGCTCCAACCCACTGGAAATATACCGTGCAATCTTCATTCATTCCTATATGAGAATAAAATGTTCATCATTAGATTCATTATCAGAACTAAAGCCAGACCTCAGACCTCCTGTAGCCCTTCCTTTAAGTTTACATTCTACCAAGACAAGGGCTCTTAGCTGGCATCCATGAATGTGTGAGGGGAAAAAGTCACACCTTCCATTTCACTCTACTGGCTTCCTTTGCAATCCTCTATATTTTAGGTAACGTATTTAAAAATAGGATTCTGAGGAGGCCATGGGGTTCATGGGCCAAGGGGGCCTCTGACACAAAGAAAGCTAAGTAGGAAAACACAACCTAAACACAAATAAGCAAATATGTGGCAATTTGAGTTGGGAAAAGGCATTAACGATCTGACTGTAGTTAAATTACATCCTCACTCACTCAGAAGTCACGCTGCTAATGAGATATTTTTTAAAAGGACAAAAAATATAAACAAGCCCATTTAATAAAGATCCAACGTCAATATATTGAGTCTATTCATTGTTTATAATTGTAGCAATGTTTATAAGCCACCCTTCAACAAATCACATCTGGGGCTAGGGCAGCAGAGGGGGCCCATAGTGGCGCCAAATGTTACAGTGACAGCCACACTTAAGCAAGCTTATTAACACAACTTGTCCCCTTGTCACTGGAAGAACAGATGGAAGTCACACAAAGGTTTGGTCTCTTTCTGTGCCAGCTCGCTAATGATAAGCCTCTCCCCGCTCAAGGGCTGGTCCTTACAAAGCACACGGACCACTGGGGCCTCTAAGGTCAGCAAGTCCCACTTTACTTTACAAATGAAGGACTGAGGTTCAGGGACTTGCTGAAGAGCAGAGAACCACAGACTAGGGCTAGAAGGACCTTGCAGATTCAATCCCTTCCCTTTACAGATGAGGAAACTAAGGCATTCTGAGATTTGCCCACAGTCACAGAAACCGTGGCAGAACTGGGCCAAATCTGCTGACTCCTGGCCGGGCCCTTGCCCCTCACCACTGTCCGAATACTGCTGGGATCACATCCAAAGCCTTGACAACATGGGGGGCCTGACAGAGCTCAAAAACGACAAGCACCACTTCCATGTCTTGACACCATTATTAAGCACCTACTATGTACCAGGCATGGAGAAGACATCGGAGAGACAAATTATGTCGGTTTCTCTAACAACCCAAGAGGCATCTGATTTACACAGTTGACAAGAACTCATATTGTCAATCCCTAGGACATAAGGAGTTTCTTCAGGAAATTATACCCACCTCCATGAAATACTTTTTAAATGTTCTCGATTTCCCAACTTCACCACTTTAATATTTCAGGAAGCAATAACACAAATCTGGGTTTTCTCCCAATCACGTTCTTCTAGCCTCTGGGGACAGCCCTTTTTCCTCGGTTTTCATGGTCCTAACAGTTTTCTGTTCTCATGCACATCCCCTTCCCCTACCTCTTTTCCTCAATTCCTCTTCTCATTTGGAGTTTTCTGGCTCTCATAGTATATAATGGCAGGGGAAGGGAAGGGAAGCCCTAACTCACAATGGCACCCTCACGTGAGATTTCCAGAGCAACCACTTGTGGTTTGCAGCTGAAGGCAAAAAACACACAGAAAAGATCACATTCACTACACTACCAAAGTTTTGAAGCCTATGACATTTTTCTCAGGGTAAAACAATCTGAAACAGACTCTATCCTGGAATGACCAACCCTGGTCCCAGAGAAGACATTAGAAAAATGTCCCTTCAGGGGCAGCTGGGTGGCGCAGTGGATAGAGCACCAACCTTGAACTCAGGAGGACCCGAGTTCAAATCTGGTCTCAGACACTTAACATTTCCTAGCTGTGTGACCCTGGGCAAGTCACTTAGCCCCAGCCTCAAAAAAAAAAAGAAAAAGAAAAATATCCCTTCTTTGCAGAGGAGGAAGACTACAGATGGGGAATACTCCGTGTACTGTCAGAATCTAGATTTAAGTTTTGTTGAACTACTTCTTTCCTCCTTTTCTGGATGGTTTATGGAGTTGGAGAGCGGGGGGACTAGATTCACAAAGGAAAGTGATTAATAAGCATGTATACAATGAGAACATTCTTTGACCCAGGCTCCAGATGTAGACAACATAGCACTTCTACAAAGGGAGCCATCATTTCTCTCCTAGGGGATTCCTGAAATCCATGGCTGTTCCCTGGGAATACAAGGCAGCGGTGACTCAACACAGTCCATGATGACTTGCAAGTTTGTAGACCCACAGTTCAGAGTCAATGATTGTTTACTGAATGCCTCCTATGTGCCAGGCACTATGCTAGGCACTGAGGATCCAGAGAAAGGTAAAGGACCGTGTATATACATATGCAAATCACCCACAGGAAATCATCAGCTTACAGCCCTAAAAATCTATAATTCCTCTTCTCCAGAGGCATCCGCAGGGTCACATGCCACATCCCTGCAATCTCCACTTCGCAAGGAAGAAGTGGACACTTGCAGCCACAAAGGATCCAAGTGCTTTACTCCCTTTCAGGTTGGGATCCAGTTGATCCAGAAGGTCAGAAATTCCACTATTTCCGACAGAGTTGGGATGAGGGGTGGCTCAGCCTGTGATTCCCTGGCAGAGGCAATTCGTGTTCATGAAACTTTCTCTCCCAATGCAGTCGGCCACACTACCCCTCGTGGTCCCCGAGTTGGACGCAACGAACGACAGCATTGTGCCTGAGACCGTCCCGACTCAGAGGCTGGGGAGGTAGAGAAGCATCTGCCATCAAGCTGCCTATGACTTCTAACTCTGAGGTCCATCAGAAGAGCCCACACATTGACAATTTTAGACTTTATTTACATCAGTGCTTGTCAAGTCCCTGCTTTCTGCTCTAGGAGTGCTTTGCTGATTAGAAAGTAGGTGACAGAGTCCTGTCCTCTGGAAACCTAGGAGTTCTGATAAGGCAAGACAAATACAGTAAGGGAAATGCCAACCTGGCTGATAACACAGGGGCAAGGTAAAACCGAGTCACAAGAGTTCCTCCTCCAAATGTGCCAAGGGACAAGAGCAGCAGAGCTGCACAGACAGCTGCTGGTAGCATCACCGGAGGGAACCCTCAGAGCATTAAGGACATGGATCCATTTGACTATTGACTCAGCTTCCAAGTCCAATTCAAGGATTTCCTCCACATCAATCCAACAAGCATAGACCAAGATGGAACCACCACAGACCCTGTCTTCAGGTAGTCACCATTCCACTGGGGGAGGAGGGAAGGAGAGACCACATGCACAGTCAATACAAAAACTGTCCAAAGTATAACAGAAGGTGAGAGACAGCGGATAGCTGGGAAGAGCGGGCAGAGGTGAGCAGAAACAGGTAACGCTGCCTGCACTGGGAAGACGCTAGCAGAAAGCACTAACACAAGTACTAAGAGCACAAAAACACAGAATGAAATTACCCTTTTTCCTCAAAGACCTTGCATTCTATGGGATGGAACATGTCTACACTAGAAGTGATACTGTCACCATTTTTTATTTGATTTGATTTTGCAACATTTCCCTACCCACAAAGCCCATCATTTTCAAAATTACTTTTTCCCTCACAACCTTTGGAGACACTGGAGTTTGAAACAAAGTTGAAACAGTTGAAACAGGGTCACTTTGTTGCAGATTTGGGGTGGAGGTAACTTTAATGAATTTAAAGTTAACTCTATCCCAAATCTGCAACAAAGTGACTCTGAGTTGCCTCCTACTCAATGTCTGAGGAGGCGATCACACCCTTTAGGCTGAGTACTCCACTCCCATTAACTCCCAAGGAGCATCTTCATCTCCACAATCTCTGGACACCCAAAATGACCATTCCCCGAGTGGAAAAAGCCACTTCTTTTCTTAGAGTCTTTCTTACAGACTGGTAAGCCCTTTCCTATGGGAATGTTTCCCCGATTAGACCTAAAAGAAGTTCCCCTTCCCTAATATCCTGCTCATCTGCATGGATTCAGTCAGATATTAATTGTTCTTGAAAAGATTACCCACAGATCACCTTGCAGGCACACACTGGTCCAGCCCTGCCCTGGGCTGAGGGGGCAGGACTGAGCCCCGGTGCTCCCTGCACACGGCCCCTCAATGAGCCCACCTCATCTCCCCCCGGGGCTGCAGGAGCTGGCCCCTCACTCCGCACAGATCTTAACGATGTGAACGCACAGCCTCACAGGCTGAGAACCAGGGGGCATATGGCTCATCCAGGAACCTCCACGCTTCTCAGAAGAGGAGCCTGGTCCAAACAGGCAAAGTCAATGGACATTTACCATGTGCCAAGAACCGGGCTAAACTGGGGACCAAGGAAAAGACGGCAGGGAAGACCCTGAGTCCCCCTGATTAACTGGTGCTGGGATTTGAATCCAAACCAGGCACCCTTCCCACTGTGCCTAGGGCAAGAGGAACTGAGCAGATGGACATGCAACAGTACCTAGGAGTCCAGTACCCTCCTCTTTGGGGCACAAATGGGGGAGCTTGGCGGCCTGGACAGAACCTTCATGCGGAGGACTCTGAGACGTGGCAAGAGTTCAGGCGGGCCCAGCACACACAAGTCCACAGGTCTAGGCAGCCCTTCCAGCCTCGGTCCACAGACCTCACAGAGGGCCCTCCCTCTTCCCAGACCTTCCTGTACCATGAGGCCATCTCCAGCCTCCATGCCTTCGAGAAGACTGTCCCCTTGGCCTGCCATTCTCCCTCTCTGCTTAACATTTCTCAGAACACTTTTCTTCCTCCTGGGCTCAGCTCAAGAGCCAATCTCCCCCTCTCCACGGGAGGTTTCCCCCAAACTCTCCACCCGCACACTTCTAGGCACTCTGAGCACTTCCTCTGCCTCAGTCACACTCTCATTTGGCTCACACTTGGTAGCGCTGGAGAGCAAGGCATGTGGCCCACTTCAGGTCAACATAGCCAGCACCACCATGACGCTTTCAAACAGCAGAGACAATAACGTTTATAAAATCTAACCCCATTTACAGAGTGCACTGGATTCAGCAGGCCTATCTGGGCTTCGATCTACAGTAATGGAGACTAGACCAGCGAGAACACAGACACCCTGGAGGATTTACACAGGCAGAGACAGTCGCTCCAGGGCAGCAACCAAGTGGAAGAGCTTTAAATATAAATAACATGATTATTCTATACTCACTAGAAAGAGTGGAAAAGAATGGGATAATATGTTCCAAAGAACAAAGGAGCTCCAGATACAAATCAAGGTATCATAACCTGCACCCTTGAACATAATCATCAATGAAAAAAGATCAACATTCAAAAGAGAAGCAGTGGAAGATTCCTAATACTTCCCAAATAAAAGAAACAGGGGGCAGCTACATGGCACAGCAGATAGATAACCTGCTCTGAAGTCAGGAGGATCTGAGTTCAAATCCAGCCTCAGACACTTAACACTACTAGCTGTGTGACCCTGGGCAAGTCACTTAACCTCAACTGGCTTAAAAAACAAACATTGACTCTTAGCACCCTCTCCTCCTTATAACACCGTCCAAAAGAAGAAACAAAAATTACATGAATTTTACAGGTATCCCTGACAGACAAAAAAAAAAAAAAAAAAAGAACAGCAACCAAAGGAAGCACAAGTCATGGAATAAATTACCCTACTGAAAAAAGGGAGAAACTGATCAGACACATCTGAGAAGGCAAAATTCGAAAGAATATAGATTTCTTTCTAAAAGCACTAAAGGACAGAAAAGTGAAAGTGAAATTTAAATCAAAGAATTGATGGTGAAAAAGAAAGCTAAAATCCCACAGATTTCTAATTTCTAACATTTCTAATATCCAATGGTTTTGGTTTTATTTAGTTTTGTTTTACTTTTTTACATTTGGGCCAAAACAGCAGAATGAGAGCGCACCTAAAAGTCAAGAGATGAGGAAGATAAAGGGGAATGTGTGATGGTGCCTGAATCCAGTCTATGGTAAATAATGAGGAAAAAATGAACTTGGGAAACATTTCAGGAAAAGGGAGAATGGATGAGGTAAGAAAGGTAAGGGGAAGGGAGATTAATAGTTAAAATGAGTAAAGCAGGTGAAAGGGATCCTGTTGAAGGACACTCTTATGAGGTAGATGTTATGGGACAAGAAATGAAGCTCTTCCATTGGGAAAAAGTGGCAGGGATCTGATGCTTGGAAAGGACATTATTTGAGAAAGTGTGATGGCTCCGAATGCAGATGACATCCAGAAGGATGGGAGGCACAGATCTAGAGAGATTTCATGGCAAATGGGAAGGAAGGAAGGAAAGGAGGGAGGGGGGAGGGGGAAGGAAGGAAGGAAGGAAGGAAGGAAGGAAGGAAGGAAGGAAGGAAGGAAGGAAGGAAGGAAGGAAGGAAGGAAGGAAGGAAGGAAGGAAGGAAGGAAGGAAGGAAGGAAGGAAGGAAGGAAGGAAGGAAGGAAGGAAGGAAGGAAGGAAGGAAGGAAGGAAGGAAGGAAGGAAGGAAGGAAGGAAGGAAGGAAGGAAGGAAGGAAGGAAGGAGAAGGACGGAGAAGGAAGGAAGGAAGGAAGGAAGGAAGGAAGGAAGGAAGGAAGGAAGGAAGGAAGGAAGGAAGGAAGGAAGGAAGGAAGGGAAGAATCATAAGGGCAGAGGACAGTAATTCATTCACTACACAATCAGATGCACAGGAAATTATCTACCACGGGCCCATACCCCATCCTCTCTCTGTCCTATAGGAATTGATACTTCTAGAGTGAGGAATAAGAGAAAAAAAAAAGAGAGGAGACAAGATCTATAAGGTAATAACAAAGAAATTGTTCAGAAAAGGCAACTCAAAACGAGTATCTGAGAAACTTTAAATGCAAGAGGAATAGACTAAGGAAGAATATAAAGAGTATGAATCAAAGTCCTGAATACAAAAGGAAGAGAACATGGAAAAGAAAGCCTTTTCAGAAAAAAGGGATGAAAATGAAAAAAGTCACCATCAGGATTATACTTAACCAGGATGAAAAAAAAGAGGGAAAGAATTAGGTGACTAGATGAGAGAAACAGCTGGATTAGAAATGAAGAGTCTGGATTCAAATCCCTCCTCTTTCCACACAACCAGCCAAACCTTGGAAGTCACTCAGGTTGTTCATCCAACTCCTGGGGCCACCTCCTCCTGGGAGCTTCTCCAGATCGCCTCAGGCACTCAGCTTTCCTTCCTCAGACCCTGTACTGACTTACTCCACTAACACCCATTGTATTAGTTGTTATTCTTCTATTAGGATTTATATTTGATGACAACAGGGTACTTTATACAATCTTTTCATTTTTCCCTGGCTGTATATCATCAGTGATCTGCACAATCATAAATGTTTGTAAAACTGAATTTACAGGTACAAAGGCACATATGGAACTAATCCTCGCCATAATTAATGAAGTTCATGATTACTATTTTTTAAATTTTACTGGTCATTTGTATCCACCAGTCTTTATGTGCGGGTATTTCTGTAATAAATTAACAGTTTAACTACATTAAGGACAAATGAAAAGAATGTTTCTTTCATTATTCTGCCTAGGACCAAAATAAATAAGCTTCAGAAAAGAGAATTAACATAATCATAATCTGTTTTATTAGTCAAGAAAACTGTTTCTGACATAGCGTGCAGATAATGAAGCAGATGACTAGAGAATGGGATAATGATTTCCTTGCTCATGTAGTCTGAAACAAAACGCTGTCCACTACCTCTTCTAGGAGTGATCTCCCAGCCTCTAGGGCTGGAAGAAGGCTCCTAATGGGTGATCTCTGACTCCCTTCTACTTTGGGGAAACTCTAAAAACTCACTGTTTTACCTTATATTGATCGGACTCTTGTCTTCTTGTAACTTGCACCAGTGATCCAAACTCTGACCTTCCTGTGACAATGTCTCAAATACCTAAATGCAACCATTAGGTCCCCATTAAATCTTCTCATGCTCAGGCTAAGTTTGCCTGGATCTCTGAACCAAACCTCATAAGGCAGAGCTTACTGTTCCCTCATCATCCTGATCATCCCTCTGAAGTTTTTTTTTTTTTAATGTATTATTATTATTCTTAATTTGCTGGATAATACGTGGGCATCTTACCATGAGCTGTGTAATTTGTACAGTTAACAGGTTCCTGAGTGGCCTCGTTTATTTCAGGATCTCGACAAACATATGTTAGAAGAGTTAAGGAAAACTCTGAATTGCATTTCTAAACATCATCATCGTAATAATCAATTTCGATTACGGTGCAAGCACACACACTGAAAAAACGAAACAAAACAAAGGAAAAAAGAGCACGCGGGCACAAACCACTTAGCATCCCTGAATGCCCCTTAACTTAAGGCAACATAAAAGGAGGGCAGTGATGGATGAGACAGGCTGTAAACCTAAGAGCAAACACCTGCATTTCAGGATACAGAATATTAAGTTCCTGAGCCTTTTTCTTCTGCATTATTATTTTCTTCTTGATTCTTTTTTTGGGGAGGCTGAGGGAGAAGAGGTAAACTTGGTCTGGCAGGACTCCCGGCCGTGAGCAGCACGCCATGCAGGCCCAGCGACAGAAGTTCCTGAATCTCGTGGAGTGCATTCGTCTCCTCTGACAGCAATACCAGAGGCTTGCTAGGTCCTTTCCCCACATGGAAACAAAGACTCTCAACCTCTGCTAGCCAGAGCCCAGAAAGCACCCCTCCCTGCCTTCCGCCCTATTTTCTGTAGCAGCTTCCCCAACAGGCAGCCCCTGGCCTGCGGCCCTGGACGAAGGGGAGGATGGGACTCTCTCCAGTGGGGATCGGTGTGTCATGGCTCCCTACTAGAACACAAGCTTTCCGAGGGCAGCACCGTTTCTCATTCATCCTTTTATCTTTTACATTTTTAAACGTTAAGCTGTGGGAGAGGGAAGATACAGACTTTAGGAAGACAAGTCCTGTAAAAGGAGGAATGACACACACACACCCAGAGAATCCCATCCTCCATTCATCCAGGCCCCATCTCCAGGGTCCATCCCCCCACCAGATAGCGGCCAACCGTCCTTCCAGACAATCCAGCCCAGGCCTCCTTGGCCAGACCTAACCATCAGGCCGCTCCCTGCTTGGGCGCCTGGCCTTGCCTTTGAAAACCCAGGACTGCCTCCGCACAGCAGGGAGGCAAAGGGGTAAGACTGGGGGGGGGGGGGGGGGGGGCAGACAGACTAAGAAGGCTAGGACTCCACAGCTTTGGCAGCACTTAGGACACAAGCTTAAGGCACACTGACTGTGACGGCGCGGGCTTCGGGAAGGTCGTGGGACTGAGCCGGATGAGAAAGCTGGAGGGAAGAGCAAAGCACTGAGAAGAGGAACAGCGCCAGAGACCCTGCGCTCTGCAAGCGCACAGCTGGGGCCCCAGGGGCCGCGGAGATGCATCAGCCTCCTTTTCGGGGAGGAGGAAAGCGGATGGCCTGGCCCAGGGCCGCCCAGGCGGGGAGGACACTGGCTGTCCCCCGCACCGGACCCCTCCCAGGGCTCAGCCTTCCACCAGATTCCCCCCCAGAAACCGAGGCTGTGGCCGCAGCCCCTCCAGACCTGGGTTGTCAGAAGCTCCCTCCCAGCTGGGACATTCTATGGCCTGAGATTCCTCCCCACTCTAACATCCTGTGTTCTAAGGTCCCCCCCAGTTCGGACATCCTGTGTTCTAGGGTCCCCCCCAGCTCAGACATCCTATGTCCTAGGGTTCCCCCCAGCTCGGACATCCTGTGCTCTAAAGTCTCTCCCAGTTCGGACATTCTGTGCTCTAAGGTCGATTTCAGCTCGGACATTCTACATCCCAAGGTGGCTTCCAGCTCTGCTATTCTGCGCCCTAAGGACACCCCGAGCTCAGACATTCGATGTCCTAAGGTCCCCCCCAGCTCGGACATTCGGTATCCCAGGGTCACCCCCAGCTCGGCCATCTTATGTCCCAAGGTCCTTCCCAGCTCGGACATCCTCCGTCCTAAGGTCCCTCCCAGCCCCAACATTCTGTGCCCTAAGATCGCCCCCAAATGGGACATTCTGAGTCCAAAAGTCACTCCCAGCTCGGACATCCTCCGTCCTAAGGTCACTCCCAGCTGCGACATTCTAAGCTCTAAGGTCACTCCCAGCTGTGACATCCTATGTCCTAAGGTCCCGGCCAGCTCTGGCATTCTCCGCCCCAAGACTGCTCCCAGCTCGGACACTCTGTGTCCAAAGGTGGCTCCCAGCTCGCCCATCCTGTGTCCTAAAGTGGCTCCCAGCTCGCCCATCCTGTGGGCTAAGGTCACTTCCAGCTCTGAGATTCTGTGCTCTAAGGTCACTTCCAGCTCAGACATTCTGTGCTCTAAGGTCACTTCTAGCTTGGACATTCTAAGTCCCAAGCCGCCCCCCAGCTTGGACATTCTGTGTTCTAAGGACCCTCCCAGCTCGACCATTCTGTGTGCTAAGGTGGCTCCCAGCTCGGCCATTCGGTGCTCCAAGGTGGCTCCCAGCTCGGCCATCCTGTGTTCTAGGGTCCCTCCCAGCTCCGCCATTCTGTGTTCTAAGGCCCCGCCCAGCTCGGACATCCTCTGATCTAAAGTCACTCCCAGCTCCGACATCCTCTGTCTCAAGGTCCCTCCCAGCTCTAACATCCTCCGTTCTAAGGTGGCTCCCAGCTGAGCCATTCGCCGACCCAGAGTGCCTCCCAATCCCGACATCCTCCGTCCCAAGACCCCCTCCAGCTCGGACATCCGGTGTTCTAAGAGGCCCTCTAGCTCGGACATCCTGTGTTCTAATGTGGCTCCCAGCTCCGATATCCTGTGTTCTAAGGTCTCTTCCAGCTCCGATATCCTGTGTTCTAAGCTCTCTTCCAGCTCGGACATTCTGTGTTCTAGGGTCCCTCCGAGCTCAGACATTCTGTGTTCTAGGGTCCCTCCGAGCTCGGACATTCTGCGTCCTAAGGAGCCTCCGAGCTCGGACATTCTGTGTCTCACGGTCCCTCCCAGCTCGGACATCCTGTGTTCTAGGGTCCCTTCGAGCTCCGACATTTTGTGTTCTAAGGTCCCCTCGAGTTCTGACAGTCTGTGTCCCAAGGTGTCCCCCAGCTCGGACATGATGACCTCCAGGGTCCCCCCCAGGTCCGACACGGCGGCTTGCCCCAGGGCCTCGCCCAGCTCGGACACGCGGCGTCCCAAGGAGCCTCTGAGCTCGGACAGGCGGCACTCCAGGGTCCGTCCGAGCTCCACGTTCCTATACTGCAGGGTGACTCCCAGCTCGGACGTCCTGTATTCTAGGTTCCCCACCAGCTCCGAGGTCCTATGCAGGGACAGCCTGCGGCCCAGGCTCCCGCCCAGCCCCGACCCCTGCTGCTTTAAGGTCCAGCCCAGCTCGGAAATCCGGTGTTCCACCGTCCCTTCCAGCTCGGACGTTCTATGCCCCAGGGTTCCCCCCAGCTCCGACATCCTGTGCTCCAGCGTCCCTACGAGCTCCGACATCCTGTGTTCTAAAGTCCCTTTCAACTCAGAGATCCTGTGTTCTAAGGGGTCTCCCAGCTCCGACATCCTGTGTTCTAGATCCCTCCCAACGCTGAAGACCCTTGTGTTTTCTGGGTTCCCTCCTAGCCCTGATGATGTGTTCTGGGGCTGGGGGGAGGGTCCCTTGAGCTGTGATGTTCTAGGGTCCCCTCCCGAGGAAGTGCCACATTTTGGGGTGCCGCCCCAGTTTTGGTGGGATGTTCTAGGCTCCGCCAGCGCTGAGGCGCTATGTTCTAGAGTCCCTGTAACAGCACCGACATTATGGGTCCCCCCAGTACCAACCAGCTGGGGCTCTAGGTTCCCTTCCCGGCAGCCAAGCTGTGTTCTAGGCCACAAGGGCTGCCGACGTTCTTAGCTTTCTAGGCTCTCCTCACAGCACCAAAGTTCTAGGTTTGGGCCTTCTCTGGCCCAGGATGGGTGGGACTAGGTCCTAAGCCGCCCCTGCCAGGGCTGGTGGGTCCTCCAGCCCCCTCGGGGGGCGCTGGGTCTTGGGGGCTCCCGAGGGGCGGGTCTAGGTTGTAAGGCTCCCCCTCCCAGGGCTGCAGGGGGTCTGGGTTCTAGAGCGACAGCCCCACCCAACCCCAAGGGCCCGGGTTCTAAGCGCCGGATTCTAAGGCTCAGGATGCGGGCCCCTCCACCGCGCCCCCGCCTCTACAGAGGATATTGTCCCATTCTCAGGTCCTCGCACTTGACCGTCTCGTCGCCCCCCGCGGCGGCGGCCACTGCCCCCCACGGCCCCGCGCTCACGGTCACGGACACGAGCCACAGGACGCCCAGCAGCCCGGGGGCGGCGGCGGCCGCGGCCTCCGGGGCCGCCATGGTGGAACTGGCGCGTCACCCGTGACGCGCTTCCGCTTCCGCCGCCCTTCCGCGAGCAGGGTGAGGGCGGAGCCTCCTGGGGGCGGAGCCGGACGAGGGAGCGAGGGTCCTTAAAGGGACCTCTGCCTGAGAGACGGATGGACGGAGGCGGGGACGAGGGCGGGGCGGGGGAGCGAGAGTTCTTAAAGGGACCTCAGCCTGAGAGACGGATGGAAGGAGGCGGGGCCAGGGCGGGGCCTGGGGACCCTGTGGCCAGCCCCAGGTTTTACCGAGAGGAAAGGGGGGGGGGAGTGCGTGTGGGAGCCGGAGGTGGAAAAGCCAGGGCAGGATTGGCACCCAGGACCTCCAACTTCGGAGCTCGCGCTTTCTGCCCCGGGCGGCCTCCTCCGTAGGCGGGGCGGGGACCAGAACTAGTCGGCCTTTCGCTCCCCAGCTTTTGGGCCCCAGGGAGGGCCAGCCCTTTTCCCCGCGGATGGGGAAAGAAGGCGCGCGGCAGTTGGGGGAGGGGAGGAAGGCCCCCACGGTTGGGGCGCGGACACTGACCCCCCCCCCCCGGGGGGACTTGGGCAGCCCCGGCGGGCGCTGCGTTCTGGGGAGCCCGGGCCGACCCGAGGCCGGGAGCGCTCCGAGACCGAACTCCCAATCAGCCCGATTCCCGCCCTTGTCCCCCAAATGTTGCGGCTCCCTCTGGGGGGGCGGGAAAACAGCGTCTGCCAGAGCCCGCCCCAGCCCTGTTCTTGAGGAGGCTCCGGGAGGCGCGCGGCCCCGGTTACCTGGAGGAAACGGGCTCCCTTCACCTGTTTCTATTGTTTCACGCCCCTTCCCGCAAGCTGAAACGGGGCGGGTGGGACAGCGGCCCCTCCTCGGGACAGCCCGAGGCTCTTTTCCTGGATGCAAGCCCCCCTGGGCCGGGTGACCTCCGCCAGGGCTGGGCCCCGCCTGCCTCAGTTTCCTCAGCTGTCAAATGAGCTGGAGGAGGGGGCGTCAAACCTCGCGAGAATCTCTGCCGAGAGAGAACCCCAACGGGGGCGCCGCTGGACTGGCCTGAGCCGCCTGAGCTGGCCCGATCTCAGGGGGCTCCCGCGCTCTGTGGACCCTCCAGCCCCGGAGGGACCGAGGACGTGGACCGAGAGCTCGCGAGTCTTACCGAGGCCAAGGGTCAGAACCCAGAGAAGTCTCGGGGTGGCGGCTTTGTTTTAATAGTACATCCGGCTCGTCGGGTCCTGAAATGTAGCGTCAGGAGGGACTTCGGGGGCCTCTTTTTACATGTAAAACCTGGCACTGAGAGAACTGGGGACCTTTCCGGGGCAGAGATCTAGAGCTGGAAGGCCATCAAGTTCAAATCCCCCTTCCCCTCATTTTACAGGTGGGGAAACTGAGGCCATATAAGGGAAATGCCTGCCCGAGCCACATGGAGGCCAGAAGCTGTGATCCTTGTCCAAAAGAGCACGAAGACCCCCTTGGGTTCCTCCTCTTAAATCGAATCAAAACTTGAAAAATAAAGTTACATTTAGAAGCATGTGCAAGGAAAGTCACGTCATGGAGAATTTCCTCCATTCAATCATAAAAGCCGTCGCTAGACTTGGCGGTTTCCCACTTTTTAAGAACAAGTTGTACGGCGCCCTCACCATGACAACTCCTTCCCGGTCAAACGTGCCCCCTCGGGCCTTCTGTCCATGACCCCTCCGGGCAGGCTCCAGCCCTCTCCCTCTCCTGACTTTGTCAGGAGAACCTGCTTCTTGTTCCAGTTCTCCCCCATCTCATTACTTGACCGTCGGGATTCGTTTTCACACGTCTCCCTGATGTGCTACAAAGAAGAAGGTGTGAAACTGGGTCCCCTGTCAGATCATTTCTCTGGCACGGTTCCCTTTAGATCTCGGAGTCTCAGGCCCTCGGGGAAGGCATATCTCCCCAGACAAGCTCAGTGGTGACACTTCTAGGGCCAGCTGGGTCTGTTCAGATTCAGGCTGAGGAAGCCTTCAGGGCAATTTCACTTGGGAGAACCTGGTCTGAGCCGCTCAGGCTGCCCCCCCCCCCCCAGGAGCTCCTTATAAATAGCTTTCCTTTTACTCATTTGTAGTCTCAGTGTCAGCCTCCATGTCCCTAACAGGACTTTGCCACTTAAGAAGTCAGTCTCTTAGCAAAGCTGGCTTCCCATCCGACAATAAACTTCCATTTTTGCCAATTAATAGTTTAGGTTTGTGAATTCTTCAGGAAGAACCTGAGCTTCCAACCAAAGGGGGATTCCCACAATTCTCTGCACTGCCACTAACCTCATCAGCAACACATCTTCAAGATTCTGTGGGACACTTGCTGCTTCCTCACTTGATCTGACTGAGCAGAAGCTCCTTGAGGGCGGGGACTGTTTTGTGCCTTTCTTTCTATCCCCAGCACTTAGCACACTACCTAGTGCACAGGTACTAATAAATCCTAGCTGACTGACTCTAACCAGGTGCCTCTCCATTACCCTTTGGATAACCTAAAGATGATTTTAATTTGTTGTCAGGTGATATTGAACGACTTGCTGCTATATAATGTGGGGTTATTAAAAGTACAACATAATTTCCCAAAGGCATCTCGCCCACTTTCCTTCTCTTATACAACTCTGAGTCCAATACATTGTCAATCCACAAGCATCTATTAAATGCTTGCAAAATAACAGGCACTGTGCTAAGTACTAGGGCTACAAAGGAAGGTAAAAAAGAGTCCCTTAAAGAAGCTTATGCTCTTAATGGAAGAGACAATATGTACATGAAATTGTGTCATATGAAACACATACAGAATAGGTGGAAGGTAATCTTTGAAGGAGTGTTAGGTTCTTCCTAAGTGCTAATGAGATAATGAGATATTAGGTTCTTACTAAGTGCTAAGTTGGTACTTGACCATTCTCTAGTTCCTGCCATGACTGGGAGTTTTACTTGTGAATTCCTGGGGAAGAACTTTCATGCTTAGGAGGAGCAAGTTCATTGGTTGAAGTAATTTTTCCCAGAAGCCCCTTGCATTATCCCACACCCATTCTCTGCGAGGATAAAAGAGGGCAACTCTGGAGGAAAGGGAGAATTTTGTCTGGACAGGACTTGAGGCTGCTCTCTGCAGGAAGGGAAGTCGGCTCTCTACAGGAAGAAGAATCTGTCCAATAAGATTCGAGTTGACACAGCAGATCTCCTCCCAGAGAGCGATCCGCAGCTTCTGGAGACAACAGCACGTTATAAAGGGGAAGCACAAGTCTCTAGTGGACTGGGAAAAGCCTCCTGCAGAAAGCAGTGATTAAGCTGATTCTTGAAGGAAACAGAAGATTCTTTTTTTATTATTATTATATTTCTTTTTTTTTATTATTATTATTATTATTATTATTATTATTATTATTATTATTATTATTATAGCTTTTTATTTACAAGATATATGCGTGGGTAATTTTTCAGCATTGACAATTGCAAAACCTTTTGTTCCAATTTTTCCCCTCCTTCCCCCCACCCTCTCCCCCTGATGGCAGGTTGACCAATACATGTTAAATGTGTTAAACTATTTTGCTGCACAAAAAAGAATCAGAGTTTGAAATAGTGTACAATTAGCCTGTGAAGAAAATAAAAAATGCAAGCAAACAAAAACAGAGGGATTGGGAATTCTATGTAGTGGTTCATAGTCTTCTCCCAGAGTTCTTTTACTGGGTGTAGCTGGTTCAGTTCATGACTGCTCTATTGGAACTGATTTGGATCTTCTCATTGTTGAAGAGAGCCACGTCCATCAGAATTGAGCATCATATAGTATTGTCGTTGAAGGATATAATGATCTCCTAGTCTGGAAGCAGAAAATTTTAAGAGGCAGAGGAAGGTGGGAGGGCTTTCCAAGCTTAGGAAACAAAGGTGCAGAGAGAGGAGACAGACCATTATTTTCAAGGAAAAGTAAAGTAAGGCTGGGGTACAGAAGGAACAAGAAAACTGGAAAGATAGGAAGGGGGTAGGCTGCCAAGAGCTTTAACAAAGGAATTTTTAGATCTTTGATTCTAGAGGTAGTAGGGAGCCAGAGAAGGTTATTGATTAAGAGAAGGAATAAATATAATCAGATCTATGTTCTAAGAAAATCACTGGCAGCTAAGTGGAGGAGAATGGATTGGTGGGGAGAGATGAAGTGGGAGGCCAATTAGGAGGCTATTTGCAGAATCTTCCCATGATCCAGGGACCGACCAGCTCCTTGGATTGTCTATACATCTGTAGTCTGGACAGTAGTCATTCATCCACTTAGTTTTCCATCTGTTGATACTTAGACTGAATTCCTTTTAGAGACTAAGAAATGCTTGATGAATTGTAAAGTTTATAATGTTTGATAATTTGTATAGCATCCCTTTCCAGGTTGTACTCCTGACGCTCAGGGCTTGCTTGTTCAAGCAATTTGAATTTCACTCCACACCTCCGGACTTCTCCCCCTGGGAGTAGAATCCAGCCGTTCCTCTGATTGGCTAGTTCACAGGTGCCCCACTTTAACGAAATCACCTAGCCCTTCTTTCTCTAAGCTCTACTCCTGACTCTGGGGAGTATTTTTACCATGTCCCCATTTGAGGACATTGGTTTCCCTTCCAAACTCCCCACTTTTCAGCATCAATTTATAAACTGTTTCTCCCTCCCTTACCTCCATCTCCTGTATTGTAAATTCTTCTTCTTCTTTTTTTTCTCTTTGCATTTGTATTCCCAGAACTTAGCACAATGTCGGGGTCACTTGACAGAAAACCATTTAGTCCCTTCTCAAACTTTTACCAAGGATGCCTTGAATGTGGACATAGATTATTCTCTAAATGATTTTGTTGTGATGTCAGAACAGGCTACTTTCCCATGCGTCGAGTAATTATCAATATTTTCCTGGTGACATTCTTTTTCAGTAATAAGACACATGGTTTCCTCCCACCCCCAAGCATAGGATGTTCACCTCTTTTAGAAAGCCTAAAAACTGACCCCTCAGTAGCCTCAAAATTGTATTGCTTCCAGCTCAAATTCCTCCTTCCTTTTCGTATAATAGAACTTTTTACTAAATTTTTCAAAGGTGTTTAACAAGATGATTTTAAATAATAATCATACAGGTTCAAAAAATATAGTTTGATATTGACTTTGAGCTTTGTTCTAACCAACTGATGCCAGTTTGAAAATGTCTCCCATAGTAATAACCCATCACTTCCTATCTGTGAAAATATATTTAATTCATTTTTTGTGTGATATGTGATGCTCCCATTGTTGTGTCTCATAATTCTCTCAGTAAAGCCTTTATCCCATGGAAGAAAGAGGCATCTATGTGATCTACACATAAGGTGTTGCCCTCATTTATTTCTTCCTCCAAAACCAAAACTCCTCGCATTGAAATCATCAAGAAGGGAGTTTTTCATATGAAACCTTTCAGTCTGAATATGTCTTTCATTTGGAGGATCTTACTGAGATCTCCATTGAATTTCTTCTTCTCTAATTCTCTCCCCATGGTAAACATTTCAACAAAAGTGGCAATTATCTTCACAATCCTTTTCAAAATGAGCACTCCTGTGTGAGATGACCAAAGAAATAGTGTCTCTTATTGCCTTGGGACAAAAACATAAGTCAGCTAAGCCAACTGTTTTATTGACCTAAGAAAAATCTGTGCATTCTCCTTCCACTGAGCTACACCATCCTTTTGCCTTCTGGTTTCATTTGCAGGGAGAATTTCGAGACTGACCAGCAGGTCAATGTGTTCTAGCAGAACTGTGTCTGTATGTTGGTTGGTACATTATATTCTCATGTTTAGGAAGCCAGTCACTAAAACTAATGTTTATCAAAGGCTAAAAGCAATAAAACTCCAGCCCACTTTACCCCCTTTTTTTTTTATCTTATTGTGATTGCCAGGGCTAAGGTCCATTTAGTATTATTCTTTTTTTTCTTCCTTGGGTCACCATGGCCAAGAACATATCGCCGATGTACCAGGAGTGAACCTCTCTGTAGTTAGCTAGATGGCATCTCAGAAAGCAGAAACTCATTGTTTCTGGGACAATTCTCTGATGCATTGCAATGTGGAATAACCTGCTAGAACTCGAAGTCTCTGACCTAGCCTTTGAGAACCTCAGGCCCATCTGAAACATAAGGTGGTATCATTGTAGGTAGGGGTCTGATGGAGAATAAACCCACATATGAATCCCTCCCAAATTCTAATGAGAAGAAAATAGTCATCATTTTTTGGCTATCAAACTATTCCCACGTATTGAGGATTTCATGACTTTTCATCAATCTTCCATGCAGGTGAAAGGATGAAATAAATGTATTTTCAGGTTTTGGATCCTAGAACAGTTTGAGGTCCAGAAAGTAGAGCCATCATGATCAAATAGTTGAGTTATCTAGTCTCATTCATTTCCCTAAATAATGTCTCCTGAATTTTCACAGGGTCTTTTCCAAACAATTTTTATTTCTGCTATTTAGAAAGTAAAGGGCTAAAAGGGTATGTATATAAAACACTTAATACTCTAAAAATCATGTTTATACCTTTTATTTAAAAAAATTATTCAGCTTCCACCAATTATTCCTTTGTAACAACAATAACAACAAAATTCAGTTCTGCACGTATATATCATACCTAGGATATACTATAACATATTTAATATGTAGGGGAATGCCTGCTATCTAGGGGAGGGGGTGGAGGGAAGGAGGGGAAAAATTCAGAACAGAAGGGAGTACAAGGGATAATGTTGTAAAAAAAAAAAAATTACCTATACATATATACTATCAAAAATGTTATAATTATAAAATTAATTTAAAAAAGGAATAAGCAAAGCAAAAAAAAAAAAAGTTATTCAGGATATACTTCAACATATTTAACATGTATTGATCTACCTGCATCTGGGGAAGATGGTGGGGGGGAAAGAGGGGAAAAATTGGAACAAAAGGTTTTGTAGTTGTCAGTGTTGGAAAATTACGCATGCATATATCTTGTAAATAAAAAGCTATAGTTAAAAAAAAAAAAAGAAAGTTGTTCAGTAATGTCCAACTCTTAGTGGATGCATCCCATTTTGGGTATTCTTGGTCAAGATTCTAGAGTGGTTGGCTATTTCCTTTTCTATCATTTTACATGTGAGAAAACTGAGGCAAGCAGGATCAAGTGACTTGCCCAGGGTAACACAGCTAGTAAATGTCTGAGACTGGATTTGAACTTAGAGGATGATTCCCTGGCTCGAGGCCCCACACTATGTCTCCTGTACTACTTAGCTACTTATGCAAACATATGCCTTAACTAATAAACTATATTATTGATGTACCCACTTAAAAGGGGTGTGTGTGTGTGTGTGTGTGTGTGTGTGTGTGTGTGTGTGTGTGGTTAGATCAAATCCTTTTGGCTTGTTTTAAATCCCATCTAGAAAACTCTACAATGACCTAAATTTAATAAACCCAATAAGCTACGATTCTCACATCAGCTCATTTAGAAAAGAAATTTCTTGCTACAAAAGACTTTTGCATTATCAAATTGTTTACCCACAGAATCTGATATGATTTTATCAATGGAAATGGCATGAAAAAGGAGGCCTTGCCATCTGCTTTGGTGCTGGACCATAATGGACAAAGGTATCTTTTCAACTGATTTGAAGCTGATGCCTTCCTTATATATTGTCTCACCCAGGAGCATGTGAACTCTTAAGAGAGTAAGGACTGATTTATCTGTTGGTTTTTTTAACTTTTCCTTCTTTTCTTGGTATATTCTTTTTTATTATTATTATAGCTTTTTGTTGACAAAACATATGCATGGCAATTTTTCAACACTGATCCTTGTAAAACCTTCTGTTCCAACTTTTCCCCTTCTTCCCCCCAACCCCTCCCCTAGATGGCAGGTAGTCCCATACATGTTAGATATGTTAAAGTATATGTTAAATACAATCTATGTATACATATTTATACAGTTGTCTTTGCTGCACAAGAAAAATTGGATTTAGAAAGAAGGTAAAAATAACCGGGGGGGGGGGGGGGAATGCAAGCAAACAATTAGAGAAAGAATGTAAATGCTATGTTGTGATCTACACCCATTTCCCAGTGTTCTTTCCCTGGGTGTAGCTGGTTCTGTTCATTACTGATCAGTTGGAACTGATTTGGATCCTCTCATTGTTGAAGAGAGCCACGTTCATCAGAAATGATCCTCATATAGTCTTGTTGTTGAAGTGTATAATGATCTCCTGGTTTGATTCATCTATTTTTATACCTAGTGATCTGCATGCAGTAAGCACTTAATAAATGCTTTAGCTACTCCATCAATAATAGGAGATTCTTAACTTTTTGATTGATCTCTTCATATCTATGATCCCCTTCTTAAAATCATGTTTTTCAATGGATCAAATAAAATTGTAAAGAAAAATAATTACATTGAAATAATTATCAAAATATTTTTTTAAAAAATCAAATAAGTTCATGACTCGGATAAGAACTCTTGATGATGAGAATTGAATGAACCACCCACCATGTGATTTATAGGGAACCTGTCCTAAGCTGACACTTTACGTTTGACTTGCTCCTTTACAGAGGCAAGTACATCTGGTGAGCATACCTCTCCCGTTTTATTCCTTGCCTGATATTAATGATCATAAAATGGTGGAGATAACCTTGTTATATGACCCTCTGATATTAATGATCAGAGGGTCATACAACAAGGTTATCTCCGCCATTTTATCTTTCAAGCAATATTGCAGGAATTTGATAGAAGAGCACATTGAAGGCAGCATTTTGCTCTCAAAAGTTTTTTCACAGCCAACAAAAAAGAATGCTTATTATGGCATGCCGTTGGATGGAGAATCCATCAAATTCATCCATCAGTATGGATATGGAGACCCTGCAGATGGAGAAGGATGTAGGCCCGAATTAAACAGGAAGAGGAATGGCTGAATTTGTCTCTGAGAAATTGAAAAGTTTCAATAATGACTCCAGACTTTCCCCTGAAACAAGGGGCCCATCTTTTGAATATTAATATTCTACCAGTGATAATGTGTAATTGTGAGACGTGGAACAATAGAGTCTCTAAAAATAAAATAAAAATGAATATAATACAGCTAGGTGGGACATAGAATAGAGCATAGGTTGTATTATCAAGATTACCTGCAATCAAATCTCCCTGTACTTATTTACTTTACTAATTGTGACTCTGGGCAAATACCCTTAACTTCTTGGTGCCTCAGTTTCCTCATCTGTCAAATGGGGATAATGATAATAGCCCCTGACTTCCAGGGTTGTTGAAAAGATCAAATGAGATGGCATTTGTAAAGAATTTTGCAATCCTTAAAGAATATACATATTTGAGGGCAGCTAGGTGGCACAGTGGGTAGAGCACCAGCCCTGAAGTCAGGAGGACCTGAGTTCAAATCTGGTCTCAGACACTTAACACTTCTTAGCTGTGTGACCCTGGACAAGTCACTTAACCCCAATTGCCTCAGCAAAAAAAGAAAAAAAAAAAGGAAGTAAAGAATATACATGTGTGTGTGTTTGTGTGTGTATAACATACATTTCTGTTAATAGTATTAGTTTCTAGATCTATAACTGGATAAAACCTAAACATTTACCTAGTCTGGCATCCTAACACATATGCCAAAAAAGGGAACTGTGAAGAACAAAAATGTCACAAAAGAAATTCCTGATAGAAAAATAAGATGGAATTCGTCTTGCAGTAGAAATAAGAGCCAGTGAACCTACTGTGTGCTTCGGTGGAATCCTTATAATGTCAAGAAAATGAGAAGCTTTCTACTCCATTGAATGAACTGCTATTTGGAGAATTTATGGGAAAACCTAGACATGAATCCCCCAGGATGATAAAGCTGGACAGATGGACAGATGGATGGTTGGATTGTGGTCTCCATCATCACAGGGGAACGTCCACATTGATGAGAAGCCAAATACACTGGAAAAATTGAGTTTCAATAATAAATGCTGCAGCTTTCTCATTTAAAAAACAAATCCTGGCTTCAGGCTTTGATCATGGAGTATGTGGTATTTCTGGTTGGGAAGAAGAAGAGGCTGGAAAATATTTCCTTTTACTCGTAAAGAGTTGGCCCAATGGACTCTGTCATCTTTGGGGGCTGAGGTAGTGGGCTGGAGGGAATCATTAAATTTTTTTTGGCAAAATGTTGATGATTGGATCTTTATTGGGTGGGGATAGAGAAGTTTGGAATTTAGATTTATGTCTGGCTGCTCTGAAAATGTGCGTGAAGTACACGCATTCGGAGATGACATGATAACAGCAAATTTGTTAGGGCACAGGTTTTTCTTTTCCTCATATTTACATTTTCCCAGACTGTTCCCATCCTGAAGTTACCAAAAAGACCATCCTGGGGTTAAAATGCCTCAGGGCAAAACTTCCCATCATTTTGGTGCATTTTGGATTTGAAGGAATGAAGAAGAATGCAAAGAAAAGAAAAAATAAACCAGCAGGCAGTCCTGGAAAATCCTAATCCCAACCCCTTCTGACTGTAGGAGGTAGAGAGTGAAAAGTACTGGGGAGGAGGGGAGAGGAGGAGGAAGGAGGAATGCAAGGGGCAGTACTGCCTGAGTGGAAGCTGATTCTTGTGGCTCAAGGACTCTGCAAATGGCATATTTTTCATTCCATAACCTAGCCTTTAAGCAGCTAATCACATGAAGGGAGCCCCAAGGTAACAAAACATCCTTCCTTCCCTCCTTCCCTCCTTCCTTCCCTCCTTCCCTCCTTCCTTCTTTCCTCTCTCCCTTCCTTCCTCCCTTCCTTCCTTCCTCCCTCCCTCCCTTCCTTCCTTCCTCCCTCCCTCCCTTCCTTCCTTCCTTCCTCCCTCCCTCCCTTCCTTCCTTCCTCCCTTCCTCCCTTCCTCCCTCCCTCCCTTCCTCCTTTCCCTTCCTTCCTTCCTTCCTTCCTTCCTTCCTTCCTTCCTTCCTTCCTTCCTTCCTTCCTTCCTTCCTTCCTTCCTTCTTTCCTTCCTTCCTTCCTTCCTTCCTCCCTCCCTCCCTCCCTCCCTCCTTTCCCTTCCTTCCCTCCCTCCTTTCCCTTCCTTCCTTCCTTCCTTCTTTCCTTCCTTCCTTCCTTCCTTCCTTCCTTCCTTCCTTCCTTCCTTCCTTCCTTCCTTCCTTCCTTCCTTCCTTCCTTCCTTCCTTCCTTCCTTCCTTCTTTCCTTCCTTCCTTCCTTCTTTCCTTCCTTCCTTCCTTCTTTCCTTCCTTCCTTCCTTCTTTCCTTCCTTCCTTCCTTCTTTCCTTCCTTCCCTCCCTCCCTCTCTCTCTCTATCTCTCTGAACCAGGCATTACAAAAGTTTGGTTCTTGTAGTTGTTGGAGTTGGTGTTGGTGTTGTAAGCAAATGGGATTAAGTGACTTGCCCAGGGTCACACAACTAGGAAATGTTAAGTGTCTGAGGGCAGATTTGAACTCAGGTCCTCCCGAACTTCAGGGCTGGTACTCTATCCACTGTACCACCTAGCTGCCCCTAATTTACTAAGATTTTTGGAAAACCCTGCATGCATATCTTATACATAATTCCTTAAGAGATAGTTGCTAACTCATTGTAGAATCAATGAAATAATTCTGTTCCTGTTTGAGTTGTGATAGTAACACAGAAATTTTAGGCTCAGGACCAGAAGCAAAAATTGGTGTGAATAAAGGTGACTCAGAAGCATTGTGAGATTTTACACAAAATTCCTTGATGTGAAATGATATTGCTGAATGAGCAAAATCAAGAGATCAGATATCAGATCAATGATTACAAACTGGATGGGACCCTAAGGACAGCTAATCTCATCTCTTCTTTTTACAAGGAAATGAACTGGTTCTCTGAGGAGAGCACCCCCGCAGTGAGGGCAAGAGTTGGGGTTTGAAGCCAGATCTTTAGAGTGATGGCTTCAACCAAATGAAAAGAAAGAATCTGAGAATAGAAAAAAAAAAAAAACTGTAGTATTTTTAATCTTTGTGTTGGCATTGGTCCGGGTGTTTTACAGCAAATGTGGTATAAGGCATTTTGTAAATGGTAAAGGGCTGTGTTGGGACAGTGTTGCGCAGTAGGAACGTAACTTTCGCCCAAGATGTGTCAATGAGGAGCAGAGGAACAAAGGCTAAGAACGTCCTTCCTTACTTTTCAAGGTCCTTCCTTACCTTGAAAGAGATTTCCCAGGGGAGAAATCAGGAGGCTAAGAGAGGCCCCCAGTATTGTTAGGGCTTTAGGGGACTCCATTTCAACTCACTGAGTCAGATGTAGAGTAATGACTGTTGACCATCCATTCCCCTGACAGTTACAAAGCCTAGAAATTCTAGGACACAGAGCAAATGAGACATGGGTAGGCTAGGACAGTCACATGCCCTAAGAGAAGACTGGGCTGAAATTCATCCCTCCCCTTCTTTCCCCCCTCATCCCAATGGTTTGTGAGACCCCCAGCTCCAATTTATACTTCTTTGATATTTTCCCTTTTTCTTTGGATCATTTCCTAGTGAAACCCAAATCATTTTTTCCTATATGATCTCACTTCCTGTTTTACTTCCAACTGGTAGGAGGAGGTGTCTGTAGGGGGGCACAGTAAAGACATTCATCCCCACTAAGTGACAGTCATTGCAGCTGGCATTTAGGAGCCTTTTTCCTTTTATAGCTCATTTTTGTTATGATGTACATGAAACTGCTGTTAAACTATATGGCCATATACCATGAATCTGTCTATGAGTTTGCTGTTCAAAATTGAGAGAGAGGAAGTTATCCCAAAGGGAGAATGGATTTTTTTCTCCAGGAAACTGAGGTGGAGGGATAATGAGCCAATTAGGGTGTCTGAAATTATAGTAATAGTCAAGACTATCACCTAAACTGCTTTAAAAAACAACCACAACAAGTCAGAGAGAGATTTAGCAAAGAAACGAGTTCTAAGTAGTGGGACAGAACAGGTACATCCTGTTAAGCCTGGCTAAAACCAGCCTGACCCTCACCTTCCTGACTCTCCTTGTCTGGTGGTAGACTGACTCAGCTCTGTCTCTCCCATCAGCCCCTCAACCCAGTGACAGAACAAAAGCAGACAGGTAGGTGGTAGAAGTGATTGAGTGTTGGGCTCCACCTCATAAAGACCTGCCTTTGAATCCTGCCTCTGACACTTAGCAATGGGACTTTGAGCTATAGAAATGTTACCTCCTAATATTTTTATTATCTGGAGTCAGAGGATTTGGCTTTGAATCTATTCCTGTGTGATTCCAGGAAATCCATTTCCCTTCTCTGAGTCTGTTTCCTCATCTCCAAAATGAAGGAGGGGGCAGCTAGGTGGCGCAGTAGACAGCGCACCAGCCTTGAATTCAGGAGGATGGGAGTTCAAATCTGATCTCAGACACTTAACACTTCCTAGCTGTGTGACCCTGGGCAAGTCACTTAACCCCAGCCTCCAAAAAAAAAAAAAAAAAAAAAAAAAATCCCACTCAGGTTTAAATGTAGTTTCCCATAAATTCAACTATTGTTATATGGGAGAGATGACAAATGTGAAGGTAAAAGGGAGTCACAGGAAAGGTAAAAGGAACAATGAAGCCCTCTCCCACACGAGAGGGAATAGAGAAGGAGACATTTCTGAGCATGTTCAACCAAGATTTGTTTCGATTTACAGGGCATGTTTGTTACCAGGGGTTTTGTTTCTGTTTTTAGTGAGGAGGGAGGTAGAAATAAATGCTTGTTAATTGAAAAAAATTAGAAAAGGACATATAACAGGAAATAACTAACAAAAGGGAGAAATTTCAATTACAATTTATGTTTGAACAAGTCCATTCATTGAATCATTAAATAAGCATTTATGTCAACTGTGTGCCAAAGAATTATGTTAGGGACTTTATTTCAAAAAGCTTTTGTTCTTACTAGGAAAGCAATATAAATACAGATAAAGGGATATAAAGTAATATGGGGCAGGGGAGCACTAGTGGCTATGAGGAATCAGGACATTGTCAGTCAAACACACACTAAGTTTTATTAGTCATCTATTTTGTCTCAGGCATTTATTGTACCAGGAGCTAGGTGGTAAAGGGGATAGAGCATTGGATCTGGAGTTATGAAACCCCAAGGAAGAGGTTGTATGACCTTGAGTAAGTCACTTAACCCAGTTTGCATCAGTTTCCTCATCTGTCAAATGAGCTGGAGAAGGAAATGGCAAACCATTCTAGTGATTTTTGCCAAGAAAACCCCAGGTGGGTTCAGGAAGAGTTGATCACAACTGAACAACCACAACAAAGTGTCAGGCACCTTGCTAAGCCATCTGGGTAGCTCCTGTGAGAAGTGATGCTTGAGCTGAGCCTTAAAGAGAGCTTAGAAGTGTTGAAGGGTAGGGCTGAGAAAGGTACTTGAGGTACAGCCCAGGCAAAGGCAAGGATAGGAGTTGGGATCTCACAAGTGGTAATGATGGACCTACAAGAGCATGGCTACCAGAAAAAATGGCCAGTGCAAAGACTATGAAGGATTCTTTAAAAAATCCAAGGTCAGGTTCTTGCTGTTTTGCCTGGGATATAAAATGAAGAATTGTCCTCTAAGGTAGATGGATTAGTTTGCTGTATTCTGAAACCACTCAAGGCAAAGCAGCAAATTTAAAAAACAAAAAATAAAAAATTGGGAATATTCAGTTTCTTTAGGGATCTGTACTGGCTTGACCAATTTGACTGGATTTCAATTGGTTGTTTTCAAGTTAATTTCTGCCATCTCCCCTGATGTCCATCATTTTCTCTTCTATCCTTGCCAATGTTCCTAACTGCCCCTTTTCTGTTTGCTTCTTTGCTGTGTTTTCCCCTAGTGCACAGTGGATTAGAAATCGAGGTTCAAATCCCAACTCTGCCACTTAGAACCTGAGTGACTTTGGGAAATCTATGTGACTTCTCTGGGCCTCAGCTCCTTACCTGCATGAACAACGAGAGGATTGGATGACATGGCCTCTGGGATCTCTTCTAGTTCCAAACCTATGGTCCTGATCTCCTTGCAATTCCTTTCCCTGTCTGGGTGACTGTTTTCTCGAATGTGAAAAGAAGACTTGAACCAGATTCTTTTCCAGCTCTCAGTTCTGTGATCTGTGCTTCTTTCCCATTCCAGCTTTCTTCCCTCCCCTAGAGAGGCTGGCGATCCATCAGTCTGTCTGCTTCTTTCCTCTTCCTGCTAGGGCCATCTGCCTTGCTTAGCAGCCACTGGACCATCTGTCTCTTCTTCTGTTTGTCTGACTGTCTCTTCCCATACCCCCATCTTTCCAGGTTTTCCAGTCTGCTTCCCAAAGGAGGAAAACTGTATTTGCAGGAGGCATTAGGCCTGGGATCAAAATGAGCTTCTTGTTCCTAATATCTTGGGTTTCTTGTTCTGACTCAGTTTCCTGATTTGAAGAACAAGTGGATTCATAGAATGTTAGTGCTGAAGAAGCTTAGAAGTTGCCCAGTGCAGCTTCCTCATTTTACAAAGAAGTTAGAGGATACTTAATAGAATAGAGCAGGGGTTCTCAAACTACGGCCCACAGGCCACATGCGGCCCGCTGAGGACGTTGATGCGGCCCACCAGGTTATGGCAAATGGGCCGAGACAGAGGGTGAGCTCTTGTTTTTACTATAGTCCGGCCTTCCCACAGTCTGAGGGACGGTGAACTGGCCCCCTATTTAAAAAGTTTGAGGACCACTGAGGTTTCTGAGAAATATAGGATCCGGAAAAGCTCTCCTAGGTCTTCCCTTTCTGTCCCTGTCCAACGTTCTTTCCTCTTTACTACAAACAGGAAGGGACATATGGTTAATTGAGATGTAACTCCTTCCCAGATCCCAGATTTCTCAATTTGGGGAGCCAGCATCCACTCAGTCTCTTTCTCCCTCTCCCTTCCTTCCCATTCTTCTGCTTTCTTTCTATTTGTGGAGAGAGTTATCTTTCTAGCCTCATCCACAAAGCTCCATTCCCTTCACCCTTTTTCTCCCTTTCTCTCAAGCCTCAGGCCTCCTTTTCCACCATTTTTTCTCTGCCCTCGCTTCACTTTCCTTCAACTCCACTTGTCAATATTCAATGCAATGAGCCTGAATTAAGCACCTGCTAGGTAAAAGCTATATAAAGACCAGAGAGACATAAGTAAAAAGACTAAATGGAAACTGCAATTCTAGACCTTTCATTCTATTTGCTCAAAGGGAGAGCTATAGGGTACCTTCCCACTGGGCCTGGAATTAAGAAGACCTGAGTTCAAATCCAACTTCAGATATTTCCTAAGGATGTGTTTCTGGGCAAGTCATTTAACATTAGTGTGTGTCAGTAAAATGGGTATAAGAAGCCAGCGTTGTTGTGAGGATCAAATGAGACAATATTTCCCTTTCCTCCCCCCAAACTCCATAAATAATGAGAGCTAGCTTTTATAGCTCAACTGAGATCATGCAGAGATACCATTCCTTGCAGACCTTCAAAGGCTACATATTTATTGTTGTGTCCTAGCTGATTCTTTGTGACCCGCTGTGAGGTTTTCTCGGCAAAGACACTGAGTGGTTTGGCATTTCCTTCGACCGCATTTTCCAGATGGGGAAACTGAGGCAAGCAAGGTTTAAGTGCCTTGCTCAGGATCTCGCGCCTTGAGAGTAGCTGAGGCCACATTTGAATTGAGGTGCTCTTGACTTCAGGCCTCAGCGCGCATAAAAAGCAACCTTGGCGTCCCTCCTGGGGCTGGGGGCGCACTAAGGACAGCCCCCTCCCCCGCCCATCCTTTTTCCCCTCCTCCTCCTCCTCCATCCTTCTCCCCTCCCCGCGCTGGGAGCCCCGAGGGCGCCCGGGCTTCCCGAGTAAGCCCTAGGGTGGGCCCCGCCCCCTCTGCTGGCCCCGCCCCTAGGCCCCGGTTGGGGAGGGGGTCGGGAGGGCAGGGCCTGCCAGGTGAGTGCGCCCCGCCTCCAGCCTCTCTCTCACTTCCGCCCAGGTGAGGGGAGGGGGCGCTCCTGCGTCCCGGAGCCCCACCTTTCCCCGAGCCAGCGCCCGCCTCCCGCACCCACTCTTCGGGACCGACCAGGTAAAGAAGGGCCGGGGCTGAGGGGGGCTTCCCGCTTGGGATCCCGCTCCGCCACTCCCCCGGGCCAGGCCTGCCCTCGCTCTCCGGGGCTCCCCAACTCCCAGCTCCCGGGGCCAGGCCCTTTAAATCTCTACGTCAGCAGCCGGCTCGGCGCCCCCGCCCCTCCCTCCCTCTGCCCGGCTTTGGGGGGGCCGAGGAGGGGCCTCGAACGGGTGATCGCAGCCTGCCTCCGATTTGTGGAGGCCAGGAAGTGGGGGAGCAGGAGCGGTAGCAGGAGCGGGAGCACGGGCAGTCCCGGCCTGGGGAGCCAGGGAAGGAGAGAAGGAGGGAGGGAGGGAGGGAGGAGTCCAGAACCCCTTTTTTCTGCCCGGGAGCCTGTGGCTAACACACGCACCCGCCCGGCCTGGAAGCCCCGGAGCCCCTCAGGTGCGAGCGATCTGGGAGGTCATTTAAGGAGCGAGGTCACCGGGAAACTGAGGCTCCACCTGTTGGGACCGTGGAGACCTTCGCTTTCCTCCGGTGGGGGTGTGTGTGTGGGGGGGGGGAGATCCCACCGTCCCTGCCCTTCCCCGGGCTTGCGGCTTTTAGGGAGCGTCAGGATTCACGTTTTACACCCGGCTCGCTGCTGACCGGCACTTATCGAGCACCTACTCTGCCCTCGGCGGTGTCGGAGAGAGCTGGACTTTGTTCTGGAAATCAGTTAATGTTCAAATGAAGGAGAGAGGAAGGGAGGAATCAGGCCCCGCCAGGTTTAGGGAGATAGAAGATACAGCCATAGAAGCCACACCTGAAAGAATCTTAGGGATTTAAGAAAGTATAATGGTTAGAGCTGGGGGCCGAGTCCCGGGCCTACACCACTCTTGTATTCCCTACCGTTTTTCAAATAGAAATTAAATTGTTTACGATTGTATACTTGTTTGAGTATTTACAAGGGATCTGATCTCGACCATTTCTGTGAAGTGGATCCTTTTCCAGATGAGGAAACTGAGGCTCAATAACTGCCCTGATTTGGTCCCATCGATGCTGAATGTCTGAAGCAGCACTTGAATCCATGCTTTTTTTTTTTTTTTTTTTTTTTTTTTTTTTTTTTTTAACAAGCCCAGCATTTTATCCACTCCCTGCCTGGGCTGCTTCTCATATAGGTAGCTAGTGAATATTTGCAGCATTGAATTGAGGAGGGATGCCAAGGTCAGTTTCTAGCTGGAAGGGACCCCAAAGAGCTCATTTTACAGATGGGGAAACAGACCCACAAATATTGGACTCTACGAATAAGGGCCCAAGTTCTCCCAATGGGAACTGCTTAGACATGTCTAGCATCCTTCAGTTGCTTTCAAACCATATATTTTGGGTTCTCTGTCCACACCTCATTCTCTTATCTCTTCCCTAACTCCTGCTGGGAGGAGTTGAAGATAGGGAAAGGCCTGTGAGCCTAATCCCAAGCCCAGACTTTTCTTATTCTGTGCCTGAGTACCACTGCTAGCAAATCTCTGCCCCTGGGAAATTCCTCTCTCCTTTGTCACCAGATAAATCTGTTTACACCTCTTGTGCTGGGTGGGCTAAAGATTGGGTGGTATTAACTTTTGGGGCTTATAGGTATATGGAGCCAACCTGCCCATTTTATGAAACAGAAAAAACTGAAGTGGGAGAACCCTCTTAGCAATTCCAGGAAAATATTGAGACTGGGGGTTCTGAATATTCATTTAAGAGGAAACTGCTTGGTTCCCTGCCAAAAACATTGACCCAAAGGATCTCATCCGGGCTTTGCCTCTTTAACAATGTTGCTGTTACTGTGTTCAGTGTTACTGTTCTGGCTTTGCTCATTTTACTTTGTATCAGTTCATATAAATCTTCGTTTTTCTGAAAGTTTCTTGCTTGTCCTTCCTTCCTTCCTTCCTTCCTTCCTTCCTTCCTTCCTTCCTTCCTTCCTTCCTTCCTTCCTTCCTTCCTTCCTTCCTTCCTTCCTTCCTTCCTTCTTTTTTTCCTTCCTTCCTTCCTTCCTCTTTCTTTCTTTCTTTCTTTCTTTCTTTCTTTCTTTCTTTCTTTCTTTCTTTCTTTCTTTCTTTCTTTCTTTCTTTCTTTCTTTCTTTCTTTCTTTCTTTCTTTCTTTCTTTCTTTCTTTCTCTCTTCCTTCCTTCTTTTTTTCCTTCCTTCCTTCCTTCCTTCCTTCCTTCCTTCCTTCCTTCCTTCCTTCCTTCTTTCCTTCCTTCCTTCCTTCCTTCCTTCCTTCCTTCCTTCCTTCCTTCCTTCCTTCCTTCCTTCCTTCCTTCCTTCCTTTCTCTCTTTCTTTCTCTCTTTCTTTCTTTCTCTCTTCCTTCCTTCTTTTTTCCCCTTCCTTCTCTTCCTTCTCCTTCTTTCTTCCTTTTTCTCCCCTAGACCCTGTTCATCATTTCTTATAAGACAATATTATTCCACCATAATCATATACCACAACTTGTTCAAGTCACATGAACCTTGACCTCAGTTTTTCTCCTTTGCTTAATTAGAAGTTAACCTACGTCTTTGTGGCACTAGATATAGGATCTCATGATAATACTAAGTGAGACCAATGGTATCAGGGCAGTTCCTTGATTTGGAATCCAATCAATAAACATTAAGTGCATGTGATGTACCAGGCACTGTGCTAAACTCTGGAATTAGGAGAAATTGGGAATTTCTTGAATGTGCTAGAGTTGGAGCAAACCTGAAGCCATTTAGTAGAGCCTTGTATCTGGCCAAGTCATCCAGTCTTGCCTGAAGACTTCCAATAAGGAAAGAGATCCCCTGCTAGGGAAGTAGTTCTGTTGCTAATGTGTTAGATTTGAAATCAGGAAGAGATGAATTCAAATCCTGACTCTCTAGACTCTTATTAGCTAAATCTGGGCAAATCACTTAATTTGAATCTCTCAGCCTCTTTATCTTTAAAGTGCAGCTAAGTACACTTTATTTTTCTTCATCACCAGTAAATATACAGTGCTTTGCCAACTAAAGCACTATTTAGATACTATTTGTTATTATGAACTTCTTGGAAAACCTGTTCCATTTTAGGTTTGTTCTAGTCTTTCTCAATCCTTGCCTCTCTGCCATTTTTCCCCTTTGCAGAATGTCAGACTGGAAAGGGGACCCAGAGGCTGGCTTGTCCAACCTTTCCCTGGACAGGTATTTTCTTATAATTCAGTTCAAATCAGCAGATGTTCTCGAATCTTTGATTTTAATTCACTCTTATTTCCGTATATATTCCCTGCTCCCCAACCTAGTCAGCTATCTCTTCTAACAAGAGAATTTTAATAAAAGTTAGATTGAAGTAATTCAGCAAAATTAACTGACCATCATGGAGACTGTGATTCCATAGACTTTTGTGCTTTTGAAGTTACTATGACTAAAACAGTTCTTACTCTCAGGGACCTTAAATTCTATGGGTGAATCTATTGCTTCTATACAAATAATTATGATAAAAGGAAATTTGAAGAAAGAGAAAGCATTGATACCTGGGAGCACAAGGAAAGGCTGCACCAAGAAAATGAATTTGATAGACTGGAAAGTTAGTCTTTTACTGAAAGGCCTTCACCTGATGCTTAATTTTTTTTACAAAGTATTTCCCAATTACATGTAAAATTTTTTAAACAATCATTTAAATATTTTTTGAGTTATAAATTCTTTCTCTCCCTTCAGCCTCTCCTCCACTGCTTGAGAAGGCAAGCAATTTGATATTGATGAGACACGTGAAGTCATACAAAACATATTTCCATGAAAAACACATTAGTGAAAGAAAACCCAAGAAATAAAATAATTTTTCAAAGTTTAGAAAAGTATTTTTCAATTTGCATTTAGAGTTTATCAGTTCACTCTCTGGAGATGGATAGCACTTTTTATCATGGGTCTTTTGGAATTATCTTGGATCATTGTCTTAATCAGAGTAACCAAGTCTTTCCCAGTTAATCATCCTTAACAATATTGCTGTTTCCTGGAACACATTCTTTTGGGTTCTGTTCACTTCATAAGTTTTTTTCTGAAAATTTCCTGCTCATCATTTTATATAGTACTATAGCATTCTATCATAACCATATACCACAACTTGTTCAATCATGCCCCATTGGTCATCCCTTCATTTACAAAAAGAGCTGCTACAAACATTTTGTACAAAAAAGTCCTTTTTTTCTTTTTAATGTCTTTGGGATCCAGACCTAGCAGTGATATTGTTAGATCAAAGGGCATGTACAATTGTGTAGCCCTTTGGATATAGTTCCAAAATGTTCTCCCCATCTTCCTCTATAGTTATGTAGTTATAGATTCATTCCTCTTTCCTGCTAATCAATCTACTAAGTATAAGGTGCTTTAATTTGCATTTCTCTAATCCTTAGTTTAGAGCATTTTTTTCTTGTGATTATGGATAGCTATGACTTCATCTGAAAGCTTACTGTTCCTAGCCTTTGACCATTTATCAACCTGGGAATGACTTAATTTTTTAAAAATAAATTTGGCTCAGTTCACCATATATTTGAGAAATGAAACTTTTATCGGAAAAACTTCCTTTTCTAATTTTGGCTGCATTAGTTTTATTTGTGCAAAAGTTTTTTGTTATTTTTTTTTTTTTAATTTCATGTAATCAAAATTATAAATTTTATTTCCCACAATCCTCTGTGTTTCTTGTTTGGTCATAAATTCTTATCTTTCCCATAGATATGACAGGCACATTTTTCTATTCTCCCCCTATTTACTTCTGTTATCACCCTTTGTGTCTAAACCAGTTACTCGTTTTGACATTATCTTGCTATGTGGTATGAAATATTGATCTGTGCTTAGTATCTACCATACTGTTTTCCATTTTCCAGCAATTTTGGCCAAATGTTGAATTCTTACCTCAAGAACTTAGATCTATAGGTTTATCAAAACACTATATTGCATTGTATGTTATGTACTTAATCTATTCCACTGATCCACCACTCTGTTTTTCAGCCAGTATCAGGTTATTTTGGTGATTACTGCTTTCGAGAATAATTTGAAATCTTGAACTACCAGACCGTCTTCTCTAACATTTAAAAAAAAAAAAAGTATTCTCTGGATCTTTTTTACTTTTTGTTCTTCCAGATGAATTTTGTTAGTATTTTCCCTAGATTTTGGTAGCTTGATTGGTGTGGTACTTATTAAGTAAATTAACTTAGCTAGAATTGTCATTTTTATTATGTTGGTTCAGCCTATCCAGGACCAATGAACATTTCTCCAGTTGCTTAGATCAGTCTTTATTTGTGTGAAAAGTGTTTTCTGATTGTTATATAATCTCTGAGTTTGTCTTGGCAGGTAGATTCTCACATATTTTATATTATCTGTGATTATTTTTATATCTTTCTGCTGGATTTGTTGGAAATATGTAGAAATACTCATGATTTATGTAGACTTATGTTGTATGCTGCAACATTGCTGAAGTTAATTGTTTGATGGTTTTTTTAGTTGGCTTTCAATATACACCTGTAGAGAGTGACATTTTGTTTCCTCATTGCCTATTTTTATTTCTTTAATTTCTTTTTCTTGTTTTATTATTATAGCTAGCATTTCTGGTGCAAATGTACATAATAGTGGCAATATTGGACATCCTTGCTTCACTCTTGAACTTATTGGGAAGTCTTCCCAATTGTACAAATTGTGCTTGATTTTAGATATACTAACTACCCTGTGCATCCAAGTCTGATATACTGTAACTCAACTACAACATTGTAATGTCATTTTGGTCATCTTTGAGAATGAGGGGAAATAACCCAAGCTAACCTAAAATTAGGATAATAGCAGCATCTCCACCCAGGATCAAATGATAAAATATTTGTATAATGACTGGATGCCGGACTTAAAGCATTTGCTTATTCCCTTCCCCCTTATTTACTTTACCTTTGTTGGACTCCTATCTTATACCTGTTGCCTGGGGCTACTGAGAGGTAAATAAGTCTCTGGCCTTATCTGCTCAGGTGAATTCCAACGCTGTGTCTGGACACTTAAGCAGTGTGACCCTGGCCATATCACTTAACCCTATTGTCTTCAAAAAAACAAAACAAACCTGATACCTGAAAGCTAAAGTCAGAAACATTTATTGTGACTAGAAACTGAGCAAAGAGGACACAAAGTAAGGCAAAAAGGCCACCTCTGTTTTCAAGGAGCTCACTGCTGAATAATGGTGCGGTATACTTTGTGTATATAAGATGTAAACTGGATAAATTGGAGAGTCTCAGTGGGAAGACTAGGAAATTTGCTCCCTCAGGTCCTGTCATTGGGATTTGTTTATACCTTTCTCTTTGCCTGGAATGTTTCCTCTTTTCTGCCTATTTATTCAGTCTTCTCTTCCTTGAAGGCCCACTTCAAAAGCCACCTCCTTCAAGAAGCCTTCCTTGATTTTCTTGCATAGTTGGTCTTTTATGTAGTGTTGAAGAATCCCCAAACTCTTCATGTACATGGTCTTATTCAAGGTGTTAGGACAACAGATTTAGAGGTGAAAGGGCCCTTAGAGCATTGGTGTAGTCTCCTTGTTATACTCACAAGAGTTTTACCTCCTAAAAATGGTCTTAGACTGACTTCTTCTAATCATTCTACTACATTACGTCCACTTAGAATCACAGAATCATAGATTTAGAGTTGCATAGGAACTGAAAGGCCAGCAAGCTCAGTTTTACAGATGAGGGAACTGAGGCACAGCGATTGTCTGAAGGGGGATTTGAACTCAGGTTGTTCATACTCTGATGTCCAGAGATTTTGTCCAATGCTGTGTGCGACCTTTTTGAATACCGCTGAACTTCTTGGAGGTAAAAGCTGTCATTTCTCATCTTTGAATTATTAGGGCCTTACAGGACATTGTAAACACAGTAAGTGCCTACTAAATGTTTAATGAATTGGTCACAATGTTGAAGAATACTGGGCCAAGGACAGAGTGAGTCTTGTGGTGTTCTACTAGAGACATCTCTTCATGTAGTTCCACAGCACATAATTGCAAGATTTTGTTGTTGTTCAGTCATTTCAGTCATGTCCAAGTCTTTGTGGGTTTTTTGGCAAAGATCCTGGAGTGGTATTTATTCTCTTCTCTAGGTCATTTTACAAATGAGGAAACTGAGGCAAGCAGGGTTAAGTGACTTGACTAGGGTCACATGGCTAGGAAATGTCTGAAGTTTGATTTGAATTCTGGTCTCCCTGACTTCATGCTTGGCTCTCTGTCCATTATACCACCTAGCTGTCCTGCAATTTTCTGGTCTTTTAACTCTTTCTTTCTTCATGTCTTATAAAAACGAAGTATATCATGTCTGACTCTAATTGTAACCAACTCCAATTCCCAGTTGACATTCTAGATCCCCAGAGACCCAGTGACTTCCCCAGATCCATTGAGGCAGGAAGTTCCAAAGTCAGTTGATTTCTGCCGGGAGCAACCATATTGAGCATTCCCTGGAGACTCGAAGGGTATAAATAGGGTTCAAGGGCAAGCTGTAGAAAATGTTCTATTCAGAAGAGGCAGAAGGCTCCAGGTTGTCTCTTTGCAACTGGAACTATTTTTCTAGATTCTTAACAATCAGAGGTTCCTGGTTTTTTCTGGGATTATCGATGTTCCTATTTGTGACTATTTTATCGTGATAGTTACAGATTTGGGACTCTGTCTTTCTCATGTTCTTCTAGGGAACCAACTTTCCTAAAGATATCATTAGCGAAGTCTCCTTTTGCGTTCTGTCAAGAAGCCTAGATTTTTGCCTCCTTAAATTGGGCATTTTCCATCTCACTGACGCCAGTGAACTCTCAGACCTTGGTCGCCATATTGCTCAGGCCTTAGAGAGCTTCTGTTAGCCAACCCATGGGCATTTAATAGGTGTTTGTTATATGCCAGGCACTCTTCTAAGCTTTGGGGATACATAGGCTAGAAAAGGAGTGGAATGGGCTTCCTCCTAAGGTGGAGGATTCCCACTTCCTGGAGGCTTTTGGGAAAAGACTGAACAATCACATATCGTAGAGGGGGCTCAAATCATCTCATGGCTGTCACCTAATTCTAGAATTCTGTAAATCAAAATTTTACACACAAATGCTAGCCTGCTAAGGAGAGCTCATGTTTGTCTAATACTTGAGCTTTGCAGCTTATGTGTTATCTCAGTTGATCTGTGAGCTAGTTGCTATTATTATTCCCATTTTACAGGTGAAGAAACTGAGACTGAGTGAAGACTTTTCAGACACTTAGCTATGGAATCTTGGGCAAGTCACTTAAATTCTTTGAGTCTTCATTTTCTCACCTGAAAAATGGATATAATAATAGTACCTACTTTACAATGTTGTCTGAACAGCAAATGAAATTGTATTAACTAATAAGAACAGCTGGAGAGTGTAATGCCTGGCCTGGAGTCAGTAAAAGTCCTTTCTCAGTTCAACTCTGGCCTGAGAAACTTATTAGCTTAGCAAATTACTTCCCCCTTTCTACCTCAGTTTCCTCGTTTGTAAAATGAATTGGAGAAGGACATGGCAAACCACTCCATTATCTTTGCTAAGAAGACTTCAAATGGGATTATGGAGACTTGGATGTGACCAAAATGACTGGTACTGTTATTTGCTCAGAGTCAGAGAGCTAGGAAGTGTCTGAATCAAAATTTGAATTCAAGACTCTTGGACTTCAATTCCATCTTACTGCTTCCTTTTAATTATGATTAACAGCAAGGATGGAATAGACCTCTAGAGTGCGTGGATGTGAATATGAGATTATTGTCCAGTTGTTTTTGATCATGTTCAATTCCTTCTGACCTCATCTACAGTTTTCTTGGCAAAGATACTGCAATGTTTTGCTGTTTCCTTTTCCAGCTTTTTTGACAGATGAGGAAACTGAGGCAGAGGGAAGTGACTTGCCCAGGGTCACACAGCCGAGGTCAGATTTGAGCTTGGGGAGAGTAGGCTTCCTGCCTCCAGGCCTGAATACTCTGTCCATGAGTGCCCTAGCTGCCCCAAGAGATTGGTTAAGAAGGAGGGAAAGGATAATCATCTAAAAAGGAGGCTCCTCTTTCCCATTTCTTCTTATGCTAGAGTCACCCTTAGCTTGGTGATCAGAACTATCTTGAACGCTCCAGGCATGTACTAGTTTGTTGAACCATGGGGCAGAACCATTCTGTTCCTCTCAATAGAGAAAGTTCCTTGTTCCTGGAGATGGCCCAGCAGTCTGGCAGGAGAGGAATGTGCCCTGCTCACCTTGCAGAGACAAGCCGGTATGCTGGCTACAAGGGCTGGCATGTGGGCAGTGGGGAGAGCCAGGAGCTGCCCTGTCCCGGCTGCCCTAGTGCCGGACTCGCCTCCGTTTCTCAGTCACCCCTAGTCCCGGTGCTCAGCATTGGGGAGTCTGTCTGAAACTGGAGAAAACATTCTGCATTTGCAATCAGTTTCTACTGACTCCTAGCTTCAGGTCTGGAATGCAATTCTCTCTGGACCTCAGTTTGTTCATTGATTAAAAATTAGGTGGTGGGGAATGGTGTCCCCAAAGGTCTCTTCTGGCTCTGAAGCTGTTACCCTGTGGTGGTGGGGCCCTAACTTCCTAAATGTCCCCTCAAGAGTGCTCTGGATAGAGATCCAGTTGAAGTGAAGGAGAACTCTTGGGTTTGTATTTGGCTTGGGCACAACCCCAGCCGACTTTTAATTATTTACTCATTGACCATAACTCTAAAGATCATGAGCTCCACCAAGGCTTTAGTCAATGAGGCTAAAAAAACTAATAGAAAACAAAGATGATGGGACATTCCGATAAAACCCTAGTTACCCTGGTAACCAGGGTAGCGAGGGCAGCTAGGTGGTACAGTAGTTAGAGGCTGGACTTGGGAGTACCTGGCTTCAAATACAACCTGAGACAATTACTAGCTGAGTGGGTCCCTTCACTTTTGTTTGCCTTGGTTTTTTCATCTGTAGAGACAATAATATCATTCTCCTCCCAGAATCCTCATGAGCATCAAATGAGATAATAATGAGATGAAAAAGTACTTAGTACAATTTCTGGTGCCATATAATTATCATTTACTATTGTTGTTGAGTTTTGAGTTAGTTTTTGTTCTGAGAGTATAAGGAGTAAAAATAACTAGGCTGAGAGTTTAGTTTTGGTCAGAGGCCACTACCTGTCTTACATGAATTAAAACATGAAAATCTTTTATTCTTATGTACAAAATATTGGGCAAGGGGGTAGGGATCTAGAGCCAAGCACAGCATGGTTCAAGGTTTTTTGGTGTTCTTTGGGGACACAAGAATACTGGGAAATGAGAGCCGAGTTATTGGAGGAGACCAAAAGCAGAATTTAGAGAAGGCATCCTTGAGTGTGGGGTTACTGACCCTTTTTTTTTTTTTTTTTTTTTTTCCTGAAGCAATTGAGGTTAAGTGACTTGCCCAAGGTTTCAGAGCCGGGAAGTGTCAAATGTCTGAGGCCAGATTTGAACTCAGGCCCTCCCAACTTCAGGGCTGGTGCCTAAGTAGCTGCCCCCACTGACAACTTTTGAAGCAAGATGCAAGACATCGAGAGGTAGAGATGAGAGATCTGCCTTGGGAGGAGCAAATGTGCAGAGATGGGAAATACTGAGCTCAGGGAACAGTGTGTAGCTGAGGATGCAGGACAGTCGCAGAAAACAAAAGCAGATGCTAATGTATGAATGGAACACGTGTGGAAGAAAGGTCAGAGCTATTTTGTCTTGGCTAATAAGAAGCCCTTGGAAAAAAAGACTGAGTTAGGGGAATGCTATAGATCTCTTTGTTTGAAATTAAGACTATCAGTTGGCAGCTTTTTGAAAATAGATTAGAAAGGGAAAGGAATTATGGGAGCCCATTGGCCATATTGCGATTTATCAGATGAGGGGTGAAGAGGACCTGAACTAGGACCTTGTGGAGGAGTTTTGTCACTTGATTGGATGTGGGGGTGATACAGAAGGAGGAGTTTGATTATTGGAAAATTATTGGAAGGTTGACAGAATTTTTTTTTTTTTTTTTTTTTTTTTTTTTATCAATAACTACTTGGTCCAGCTTTCTCTTTCATTTCACATGTGAGGAAACTGAGGTTGAGAGAGGGTAAGGGAGGGGAAGTGACTCTTGGGTCATCCAGATGGTCAGCGTTAGTGGCAGGACTGTGGTACCCTGGACAAACATAGGGGACTTCAGAAGGGTGACTAGTTCATAGGGAACAAATATTTTTATTTTGAATCTGTTGCATTTGAGGTGTTTGTGGGGCATTTCTAGTAGAGAAGCACCATAAGTAGTTGGTAATGAAGGCCTGGCACTAAGGAGAAAGAAGAATCCTCTGCAGATCATTCACAAGACTGCACACATACCTACAGTGAGTGATGGAACCAATATCTGTCTTATCTGTCTCTCTCTCTTTCTCTTTCTCTTTCCCTTCTCTCCTCTCTTTCTCCTTTTCTCTCTCTTTCTGTCTTCTTTCTCCTTCTCTCTCTTTGTCTTTCTGTCTTCTCTTTTTCTCCTTCTCTCTTTGTCTCTGTCTTTTTGTCCTCTCCATCTCTGTCTGTCTGTTTGTCTCTTTCCATCTGTCTTTGAATAGATACGTGTATGGATAATTACATATTAAATGCCTTTTATTTTTTCCAAATCCCTAGATTTCTCTGGTTGAAGAGAACAGTTCAAGATGCCTGAAAATCCGGCAGCTAGTATGTATACAATTTCTATCTTATTTGCAGTGTGATGAGTTATCAGGAAGGAATGGAAGACCATTGGCATTTAATCGGTGTTTTTATCCGTCGTTTTCTACCACAGATAAGCTGCAGATCCTGCAGGTCCTTGAGAGGCTGCAAATGAAATTACACGAGAGAGGAGATACCTCCCAGCATGAGAGACTCGTCCTTTTTAGTGAGACCCTGAAGAGCCCCCTCTTCAACCAGATCCTCACAATTCAGCAGTCCATCAAACAGCTGAAAGGACAGGTAGGTTCCAACCCCTGGGCTTCCCTGTTGAGTTGGTGTTAGGGAAATGGGTGGATTGATTGTAAGATGTTAGGATTTGGGGAAGTCTCAAGTCTGGGATTACAGAATTGGAAAGACGAGTCTTGAGCACTGTCTTAGCTTTCTCAGCAACTAGTCTTCCCACTTTTGCTTGAAAAGTTGGATGGATCGTGGCCCAGTGTTTTAGCCCAGTCAGAGCCAGTTTTTAGGAAGTTGTCCCCAAATTGGTCTCCCGATTACATGCCCATCTTAAATCTCATAGTGCTCATTACTAGGAAAGTGAGTCAAGAAGAATGCCATGGGTAAGGGGGCTAGCATCTGACATATGTACTTTCTTGTTCTCTGACTTTGGGATGGAGTCTGAGGGCTACCAGGCCATATTTCTTTTATTTCTGCAACTTAAGAGTCAGAGTTGCCTAGAGACCAGAAGAGTGAAGGACCACACAGTGAATAGTGGCAAAGGATCTTGGTCTTTATGGCCAGATTGCTATCTGCTGGACTACCCTGCCCTGAAGCACTATATAAATTTTAGTTGCTGCTGCTGCTGCTCTTATTATTCATAGAAAATTCTAACCCTTCCTGACTGGAGCTTGGATCTCTATTGTGCAACCTCTTCTGTCAGATATGCAAATGGACATGCGTTCTCATCCTGTGGGGAATAATTTCCATTGATGAGATCGTAGATCATTTTTGCCTTTAATTAATATGAAAGCTTGCTAGTTTATAGGCAGTCTTTATCCCAATGGATTCTTTCTTTATTTACTTAATGAGGCTGTTAGGGATAAGTGACTTGTCCAGGTCACATCGCTATGAAGTATAGGTGTCTGAGGTGGATTTGAACTCGGATCCTTCTGACTCTAGGGCCAGTGCTGCATCCTCTGTGCCAGGTGGTTGTCCCCAATGGATTGTTTATTAAAGTATGCACACGATAGCCACCTAGGTGACACTGGAAAGCCACCCAGCTTCCAGACCAGTGATTTTCTCACTAAAATGACAGGATTAGACCACGCAGCTTTTTAATTCTTGTTATCCAAAAGGCAGACAAACAGCAGGTTGTGTCTTTTCACCATCTCTATATCTCATTTATTAGTTCCATGTGCAACATGCAACATCTAATCCATCCTGAGTCAATGGGAAAAGAGCAGGGGTTTAGAAAAAAAAAAATACATGATAACTGTTATTTTTTTCAAAGAAATAGCAAATTGTACATAATTGATTTGCACTTTTATACAATCATCTTTCTCTGTTTCCCTGTTATGTGAAAATGCTTATTTTATTTCACAAGTTCAGAATAAAATCATCAACAGAAAAAAAGTTAATGTATGAACTTTTCAGCAAGTTATGAAATTATGTGATTGTTCTCTCTCTCTCTCTTTCTCTCATTTGTCTCTATTTCTCTTTTCCCTTCCCAGCTTAGCCATATTCCTTCAGATCGCTCGGCCAACTTTGATTTTTCAAGGAAAGGCTTGCTTGTGTTTACTGACAGCTCAATTGCTAATGGGAATGCCCACACAGCCTTTAATAACTCAGCTGCAGTATTTCCTTGGAGTCCAAGATCAGGAAATGAGGAATTTACCTCTGTTATTCAACAGATGGCCCAGGTAGGTCAAGTCCCATTTTGTTCCATGCAGATTCTCCACCTCCCTCCCCCCGGCAGCTCATTTCCCACCTCGGTGACTTTGCACTGGATGTCCCCTTCCTAGAATGCATCCGCTTCTCGTACCTTGCCTACTTAGGATCCCTAATTATCTTCAGTGCTGAGTTCAACACTTTTAAGCCTTTCCCAACACTCCCCTGCCTTAGCTCTCAGGGCCTCCCTCTGCAAAATTACTCTGTATTATATGAAACAAGATTTTCTTCTGATAGAATGTAAGCTTCTTGAAGGAAGAGATTTGTATTGTGTTTGTGGCCTTACTTGGTGTGTCATAAGGGAATAAATAAGCATCTATATAGCACTTCTGTATGCTAAATACCATACTAAATAAATGCCTTTTAAAAAACAAACAATAATATATTTAACATGTATTGGTCTACCTGCCATCTTGGGGGGGAGGAAGGAGGGGAAAAGTTGGAACAAAAGGTTTTGCAATTGCCAATACCGACAAATTACCTATGCTTATATCTTGTAAATAAAAAGCTATAATAAAAAAAACAAAGAAGAAAAAAAAATAAAAAGAAAAAACAAACAAATATTTCCTTTGATCCTTAACAAAAACCCTGGGAGGTAGGCCCTATTAATAATTGAATAGGTATATAGATTAAAATTATTCCCATTTTGCATTTGAGAGGGACAACTTGTGGTGCAGAGGATAATATGCTTCAGGAAATTCCAATCTGTCCTAAAACACTTGCTAGAGGTATGACCCTGCCTAGTCACTTCACTGTTTGCCTCAGTTTCTCTATAAAATGAGCTGCAGAAGGAAATGAATCTGAGATAGCATGAAAATGACTAAACAACAGCATATACTTTGCAAGTGGGCTTGGGTAGAGGAAGTTCTTCATGGGGAACATCCTACACTGATTTAACCACAAGCCCACTCACCCCTCCATCCACCTTAGTTCCTGGCTCTGCATGTGTTATTGTTGGGTCCAGCTCTTCGTGCTCACATTGAACTTTTCTTGGCAGAGATTCTGGGGTGATTTACCATTTCCCTCTCTGGCTACTGATGAGGAAACTGAGGTAAACAAGGTGAAGTGACTTACAGTCATCAAGCTAGTAGTGTCTGAGGCCAGATTTAAAATCTGGAAGATGAGTCTACAGCCTTTTCCTTTAGGGATATACAGGATATATCACCTGGCTGCCCATCCTGTCATTTAATAGGTGCTTAAATAATGTTTGTCCATTCACTACATTTCACCTTTCATCTCTCCCCTTTTCCTCTTCCAGAGAGCCAACCCTTCAAGGAAAATTTTAAAAGAACTGAATCAATGTTCATTGATTGATTGACAATTTTAATTTAAAATGTATTCTCTTAGGTTTTCACGTCTTTGCTTTAGTAGTGATTGTGGATGTTAAGAGGACAGCAATGAAACCTTTTCTCCAAATGGAATTGGAGATGAACTTGGCCCAGTCTTGCCCTGACCTGATTCTCCTACAACTTGTCAGCACCGTAGAGAATTGGGCTGGTTCCTTGGAGAGGGGGGAGGCTACCTGTAATCTCTCCCTGAGAAGTGATTTGAGTCCTCCCTCCCTTCTGCCTTTCCTCTTTGTATCCTATTAAATACAAAAGGATTGGCAGAAATGGATTTGATTCCCTCTTTAAAACTATATTCAAAAGTGGGAAATGTTTTAAGTCTTACCTTTGTCTAATTTCTCTTCGAACTTAGGTATATTCTGTAATTGATCTTTGACATTTGGGACCAGATTTGTCCCTCACCTGAAGCCATTGATGAAACTTTCCTTTGCCCGGGAGCTTCAGCTTACAATTGGAGACTGATTTGAAAAGAGAAGGCCAAATCAGATAGCAAATTCATTAATTTTAAAAGCGCCACTTAAACCAGAATCCCTTACCTAGCATTATCACTTTATTCCATTTGCTTCATTGTCCAACGTTAATTTTGGGGCCTTGCTTTTGTTAGCCTCCTGGCATTAGAAATGCTACTCTTTCAATTAGTGTGCTATTAATGGAGTGAATAAAATCCTTGGCAATCAGGCCTGGAGCCACGGCTTTTAAGATAAAGCCCAAGTGAAGGGGGATGCTTTCTCCTAGTTTTTCAGGTTGTCCCCATAGAGAGCGATATGAACTTGTCATTGGATTAAAAACAGGATCCCTTCTCCCCAAGGTCCTCCTTGTTTTGAGTTGAGCTAAAAGCTCCTCCGCTGAGGATTTAGAGCCTTGGACTCCTTGCTTTTCTGAAAATATAACGAAAGAAAATTTTTTGTAAGAAACCAATGGGGGAGAAAATCCATACCATTTTGAAGATATTTGCAGAAATGCAGAAAACACACAATAGGAAGCAACATGACCTCTGAGAGTTGTTCTTCCTCTGGGGATTCAGCTCATCGTGGGAAAGAAATGTCAAAATGCTTCCCTAACTTCCTGAGATTTCAGAGCATCCTAGGGACTGACATTCCCTGGATTTGATTTTTCATGACATTCATAAAGTGAGAGTTTTCCCAGAAATCAAAATGCTGGTGGTTTTAGTCTCAGAACTTTCCAAAGCAGCCTCATCTGTGCTCAGCAGTTTCAGAGCTAGCTCAGCATCAAGCTGTGGATTTTATTTCTCTCCCCACCAGGGCAGACAGATTGAATATATAGACATAGCAAAGCCATCCACTGGAGGCCTGGGATTCAGCGTGGTGACGGTGAGAAAGCCAAATGCAGCCGGCGTTGATCTCTTCGTGAAGGAAGTCCAGCCGGGAAGTATAGCAGACAGGTAGGGGTTCTTATGTCTGGCTTGGTTTGTTTCCCCCATGATCCTTTTTTAAAACAAACAATCCTTTGCTGATCCTTCATTTTCCCCACCTTATCTCTTCAAGTCCCTTGGACTTCCATGGGCCTCCGTGATTCCGATCTGTGAAATGAGGGAGTTGGATTGGATGGCTCTGGAGGTCCCTTCCATTCCCAGGCTGTGTCTGAGGAGCTGAAGTCCGTGTGTAAGCACGGCCCCAGATGGCAGGCTCCAGGGCAGTGAGGGGAAGGAAGTTGTTCAGAGGCAGTGAAAAGCTTCTTGAGAGTTTGAGCTTTGGGCTCAGAGTGATTTCTACTTCATTTAAGGTCTTTAGGCTGAAGCCAGATCGCCATTTATCACCTTGTAGTTGTTCCCTCATGGCCAACTCTCCATGACCCCATTTAGGGTTTTCTTGGCAGAGGTACTGCAGAGATTTGTCATTTCCTTCTCTGGCTCATTTTACAGATGAGGAAATTGAGGCAAACAGGGTGAAGTAATTTAATTTGCCTGGAGTCACACAGCTAGGAATGTCAAGCCAGATTTGAACTCAGGAAGAGAAGGAGTCCAGGCTTAGCACTAGAACCATTGCACCACCTGGCTGCTCTTTGGTTGGTGATTAGGTTCTTATTAAGTGATTATTAAGTGGATGTGCTTTCCAAGAAATAAAATTCAAAAAAGAAAAGACAAGAGGGATCTTCACTAAAAGGGAGAATTAGACTAAGGAGGGTTGAGTCAGAGAGGCTGGATAATATGCAGGAATTCCTTCCAGGAGAACATTTGCTTTTTTTTTTTTTTCCCTGAGGCTGGGGTTAAGTGACTTGCCCAGGGTCACACAGCTAGGAAGTGTTAAGTGTCTGAGAGCAGATTTGAACTTGGGTCCTCCTGAATTCAAGGCTGGTGCTCTATCCACTGTGCCACCTAGCTGCCCCTTCAGAAGAACATTTGAAGAAGGTGAAGTAGTCCACAATGCCAGAGGCTGGAGAGGTCATGGAATGGGAGGCCAGGAAGAGCCCAAACTAGCCTCGAAGGTGCCTTTGACTGGAGCAGTTTCCATCTAGCATCAAAGCCATATCTCAGCAGATTGGGGGTGGATTATTTGGAGGCTGTGGGGAGGAAACAGATTGGGTGGGTGTGGGGAACACCTCCTAAGTTGTTTTTGTTTACCTTTAAAATCATTAAAGAAATCCAACATCCCAACAATTTGCAGGATGCACACAGTGTAACTTGTGTTAATTAGTTAATGTGTGCTCGATGCAAAAACATTCTGAAGTGCTAAGTTGTAGTCTTTAATTGAAACAGTGTCATAAACAAAAGAATTCTGGAGCAACCTGCTGAATGAGGAGGCCGAATGTATTGGGTTTCTATGCATTTTTCTTGGGGAAGTGAAGGAGCCGCTTAACAGAAAGAAAAATGTCTTTTCACTCTTTCTAGGGATCAGCGACTAAAGGAAAATGACCAAATCCTGGCCATTAATTACACCCTTCTGGACAGGAATATGACCCATCAACAGGCTATAAGTCTGCTCCAGCAGTGCACAGGATCTCTGCGACTGGTGGTCGCCAGGGGATCCAGACAATGGCCAAGCCAAAGTTCTACTAGCCTGAGCGAAACTCCTCCTCCTGAGAAAGTGAGTCAAAAAATGGGAAGAAGGGTATTTCCTGACATGAATGAATGAATAAAAAAGCATTTATTAAATGGCTTAGTATATGCAAAAAGCAAAGACAGTCATTGCCTCCTTGTACACCTTATTATGGAATGTAGAGAAGATTGACACACCCCATCCAGGGACACTGACTGCTTAATCTTGTTCCTGATTCCAGAATTCCGGGAGAAAGGAAGAGGAAGAATGTGCCCAGATGGTTGATTAGGTAGGGGAAGAGAACCCCTAAGTGTTTAGAGAAAAGTAATCTCCTTGCTCGGCAGAGAGAAGCCGCCAGGTCAGATGTTCCTCTGGCATAACACTGTGGTTTGGGCAGAGAGGTAGTTGATTGATTTGGAGACTGTGGAGAGGAGGGAGGGAAATTTTGATTGTATTGAGAGAATCATCTGATCATAGATTTAGATTTGGAAGGATGAGTATAATCCTCTCATTTCAGAGATTAGGAAACTTAGGTCCAGAGAGGTAAACTAGCAACTCAAAGCTTGTTAGTGTATGAGTGGGATCTGGCTTCCCTAAAAGCAGTTAGCATTTTCACATAGGCAGGGTAGTTCATAAAGAGCTTTTTTTTTTTTCTTTTTCCCTTTGCTGTCACTTTCCCAGAAGGATTTGTGTCTCTCACCTTGACGAAAAGTGTTTGTTGAGCTTCAGAAGACAAGTTGGGCTACATTAGGAAAATGAGTCCCATGGAACCTAGGCTCAGGATTGTTCTGCTTGGTCCCAAAGGTCCAAACTAGGAACTCTGGTGTGTTGAGACAGATGTAGATTTGCTTCTTCTCAGCTAGTGCTGTTAGCCTATGACTTAGGTTGCCAGGAAGGGAATCACAACTCTCTCCCCCAAAAGTGGGTGATCACTTCGGTGACATAGCCGGGATTCTCCTAGATGTGAGTCACACTAGAGGAGCTCTCCAATTCTGTGACTGAGTTTTAGTTATTATTCCAATAGAAGATAGGGAAAGGTTTCTTTCTTTCTTCATGCCACATGTAGCCAAAGAATTAGTTTTTCTTTGACTTTGGATTATTATTTATTTTTATTTTCTTTGCAAAGGATCTTTTTTTTCCTCCTAATTTATTTTTCTTTAAACTCTTTTTCTCTCCCATCTTTCCCCCATTTAAAAAAGAAAGAAAGAAAGAAAAAACTCATGTAAAAAATGGATAGTCAAAGAAAAATTCATACATTGACCATGTCCAAGAAATAAAAAATGTACTTTGTACTCTGAACTCATCCTCTCTCTGTCAGGAGGTAAGATCTTGCTTCATCACAGGCCCTCTGGAATCATGGTTGGATATTGTACTGATCAGAGATTTTAGGTCTCAAATTAGCTGTTTTTTTAAATGTTGTTGGTATCATATAAATTGTTCTCCTGATTTTACTTATTTCACTATGTATCAGTTTTTCTAAGTTTCTCTGTTACTTCTTTCATCATTCCTTCCAGCACACTTATATTCTGTAATACTCTTACAGAATAATTTATTCTGCCATTCTTCAATTGATGGGCACCCCCTCAATGTCTAGTTATTTGTCATCACAGAAAGAGCTGCATAAATATTTATACATCTAAGGTTTTTTCCTCTTTCTTTGTTTACTTTGGGGCATAGTCCTAGTCATGATATCTTTGTAAAGGATTAATATTTAGAGCCAGAAGAAACGTTTGGGGCCAGCTAGTCCAACCACTTCATTTTATGAAGCTGAGCCTCTTTTTCCTTTCTCTTCCCCTCTCTCCTCAAAGGAAGTGACTTCTTAGGGTTGTATCGTGAGCAGTTGACTGGGGTGAGGATGGGCCCAGTATAATTTTTTGCCCTTGGTACCTTGCTGTCTCAATTCAGAGTGGTGTCTTTTGTGAAATGTCATGTCATTTCTGAGACTCAATTTCTTCAACAATATAATGAGGTGAATAAAAGTCATACAATGTCTGTTCTATTTAATGGAAACTTTTGTCATTGTTTTGCCTTAGTATATGCTTTTTAAAGAAAATAGGTTCTAGGGGCAGCTAGGTGGCGCAGTGGATAAGAGCACGAGCCCTGAATTCAGGAGGACCCGAGTTCAAATCTGGTCTTAGACACTTAGACACTTCCTAGCTGTGTGACCCTGGGCAAGTCACTTAACCCCAGCCTCAGGAGAAAAAAAAATAGGTTCTCACTACATAGAATTCCCAATTCCTCTATTTTTGTCCACCTGCATTTTTGATTTCCTTCACAGACTAATTGTACACTATTTCAAAGTCTGGTTCTTTTTGGACAGCAAAACAACTGTTTGGACATGTATACATATGTATATTTGATTTGTACTTTAACATATATAACGTATTGGTCGACTTGCCATTTGGGTGAGGAAGGAGGGGAAAAATTAGAACAAGAGGTTTGGCAATTGTCAATATTGTAAAATTACCCATGCATATATCTGGTAAATAAAAACTATTAAAAAAATTAAAGAAAATAGGTTCTTTCTCCTTGATAATCTTCACATTCTGATTTGCTCTAATAGAGCATTAAGCAGTAAGAATAATGTGTGCGGTTTTGGGTGGAGGTCACGAGTTTTTAGAATGTGTTTCATAATTCCAATGGAAGTTAGAAGAACAAGGTATCAAAATGTGTCTCCTTTCACTTCTTGGTGAAAGGCTCTTTGATCTCATATGTGGACTTTAAAAATGACCTCCATATTATTCCTCCTGCCTCCAGTCCCTTGGCACTCACTGCCACCACATCAGTTTGCTTGAGCACTAAATCATCTATGGCTATCTAGTGCCTAAAGTCTTCAGATATTCAAGCCTCTGAGTGATTGGAGAGTTCAACTGCCTCTGTGTATATCCCATGTCCCATCCAAACACAGAATTAATTCTCTTACCTCCTTGGCTTGCTTTTTACCCAGAGTGCCTTCTGAGTTAATCTTTGCTTGTCAAGATAGTGCCCAGTTTCCAAATTCTAAATCCAGTCTTCAATTAACGGACCTTGCCCATCTTTCTGTTTCCTACCGACCTACCTTCTCTGTCTCCATTTCTTTATTTCTGTGTATCTGTCTCTTAGTTTTCTTTGTCTCTTCATCTCTGTCTGCTTGTCTGTATCGCTCAGTAATGTACACACTCTATATCCACTACCAAATAAATGGTTACTGCCTGGAGAGCAGGGACCTTGTCTTATTAATCCCTTTTTAATAGCTTGCATATAATAGATACTCAATATTTTTAATAATTGCTGGGTTTGTTGAGTGGATGATGTTCCTTTCCATACAGAAAATCCCTAGAAATATTGATGGTGGCTGACTGTAACAGATATATTTTGCTGTCAATTTTAGATTTGCTGGGGTCATATTGAAGATGTTGAACTTATTAATGATGGCTCCGGCTTAGGTTTTGGAATTGTTGGTGGAAAATCGAGCGGTGTTGTTGTGAAGACGATTGTTCCTGGAGGCTTAGCGCATCGGGTATGTGACTATTCTGGTTTTTTTTTTTTTTTTTTGTCATTGTTCAAAATTATCGTTTGTATAAAACTTGGTGACTTTCAGCAAAAACAAATACAAATCACAGCTGCAGAATTGCAGAATTTTGGGGTGGAGAGAAAGCCTACAGGTCATTTGGACTAACCCATAGCTGGAAAAATAAAAGGCCTGACAGGTCACAGCATGGGTATGTGGAGAGAGTGTCCGTTTCTGCAAAATTATTCATCTTAGAAGTCTGAATAGTACCGAGGTATCCTTTGATAAAAACCTTTTTAGCATAGAAGACATTTTTGCTGGACTATTAGGAATTTAATGAATTGCTTTGTTCTCTCTGTTCCCAGCCTCCCTCTGACTACTTGGTTTTCTAGTTAACCAAGACTAAAAGGCCTTTTTTTTTTTTAAGAGGGGGATCTATACTCAATCAGAACAAAAAAGGCATCTTTTGCCTTCCCTTCCAAGAGCCTCCAGTAGCCTTGTCCTGCAGTAGAATAGTCAGAGAAGGTACATGGCTACCTTGGGCAGCTTTCTCCATATAAGCCCCTTCCTGCCAGTTTGCAGACATGGGCCATGTGGCTCTCCACTGTCTTGGATTTTACTTTGCCAAAGGAAGAACTGTTCCTTGACATTATCTCTGGGAGCTGGCCTACCTTAAGTTGTTTATCCTGGGTGCCTCCCTCCTGCTACTTCTGTACCATTTGCCACTTTTGTTGCCCCTTAATCTCCATAGCCAATGGGACTGGCCTCTGGTCTTCCCTCTTTGATTCTTCACTGAAAACTGGGCTTCTTGTTCCTATAAATAACTCATGTTCAACCATGAACTGTTGCTCTTATCAATATCTCAATTTCATTAGTGTGTCTGATCTCAGTGACATGATAGAGGATGCTGAATTGATTTGGTTAAACTACATTACACTAAGGTTGCTCTCTTCCCTGCTGTTGTTCCTCACAACCAGTCTTCCTTCCTCCTTCTTATTAATTCTCTATGGACAACTGTTCACCCAAATAAACCTTTTGTTGGGTGCCGTTGTGAGTGAAATACTTTGTCCTTACCTATGCCCCTTAAATCATATCATGTTTATCTTTTCTCCTGAAGCATAAGGTTTGGGGGAGTGGCAAAAAAAAAATGCCCTTTTTGTTCCATTTGAATCTAGATCTTTAAAAAAAAATTTTAAATTGCTCTCTTTTGCTTTTACCTCACTGACATTTCTTGATGAATCTCTTCTCCCTGTCACAGAAAAAGCCATCAGTAAAAATGAGGGATGAAAAAAAAAAAAGAGAAACCAGTTCAACAAAACTATCCAGAGTATTACAAGTTGGCCATTGTATACAGTTTTTTACACCCATTATTCCTACCCTTATACAGTTAGCAGGAAGCTGCTTTAATATTTCTCTTCTTTGGGGCCAAACTTGATCATTATAACTTTATAACATTTGTCCTCAATTATTTTATTGATGTTCATGCCATTTGCATTCTTGTAATCATTGTGTATGTGGTTTTCTTGGCTCTGCTTGCTGAATTTGGGTTCATATGTTGGATACTTCTGTATCCATCATAATCAGTGTTTCTTATAGCACAGTAATTTTCCATTGTATTCATTTACTGCAATTTGTTTAGCCATTCCCCATCAGCTTTGTTCATTCTCCAGTCAATGGGCATTTACTTTGTTTTCCAGTTCTTTGATGCTATAAATATATTGGTATACATATCTTTTGGTTCTGTTTTACTTTAACAAGTTTATTCTAAACATTGTTCTGCACCTCTTTGATGGGACCCTTCCAGTGAAAGGAGCCAGTGTCTATTCCAGAAGGACTATGGGACGGGGTTAACTTGCCCTAAGTTAAACCAGTCTCCCCATGACTCCCTGATGCATAAATTCACTGTCACTAGCAAGAGTAAAGGGGTCAATAGTGGATAGCTTGTGTATTTTATAGGGCCCTTGCAATGTTGGGAGTGTGCGAGGAAAGTCATGTTGAATAGACTCCCTGTGTTGATTTGGGGAGGCCACGTTTGGGAGATGTCCAGGATGGTCAGTGGTGGACCTTATGAAAGTGGGATCCCAGATCCACCAGGGTTTGGGTACTTCCTCTGCTGATTGAATTCACAGTTCTTTTATGATATAGGAAAAATTGCCGAGACTAAAAAATTTCCCCTTCTTCAGTCAACCTAGTGATGAACCTCTCCAAACTTATCAGGCTGATTTTGAGATGACAGGTGCACAAGCAGCCATCAATCACCAGATCTGGGAAAGAGCAAGCAGACTTGGCATTTGGACTATGTAACCATCAAGTACTCGGACTCACCTCCTTCCTACAATGAGGAACCATAATAAAACTTTGCTTCAGGATTATCTTGTTTCTTAAAAGAGAAAATAGCTGTGGGTCCCAGAAAGTTTAGGTTTATATATTATATATATAATATTTATGGATGGATGGATGGATATGTATATATTTTTTTAAAGGGCAATATCCTAATAGATGAATGGAAGAATGGGTGCTTTTGATCCCTGTTGATACTTGACCTCCTTTGCTTTTGGGTTTATATTTTGCTCCTGCTCTTTGACAGCTCTTGTTGATGTCGAATTACCTGTTCAGGTGCAAATTCAGCTCTCTTTCTTCTAATTTGCTTGCCTACTCTACAGATTATGGAAGGCGAAGGCCTCCTGCAAAATTCAAATAAAAGCCAGCAATTTGAGATGCAGGAATGAAGAAAGTTGCCTGTCATTTCAGAGCCTGCCCTATCTATCAATCTGACTAATAACTGTTTTTGCCTTTGACTGATTCTTGAGAACACCTGCTTTTCTGTAATGAACAAAATGTTTGGCTTCCAGTGACAGATGCAAATTAACTGCCACAGTTTAAATTAAGCAAGAGGTGAAGTAAAATTGGGAAAAATAAATATATAGAATGCATTTTAAAAGAGAAAGGCAAGCAGTCAGTTCAATCCAAAACTATTAAGTTACTTCCCTCTACAAAGCGGTTCAGTCCAATTCCACAAACATTTAGTAACTGCCAAACACCGAGGGTTCAAAGCCAAAATTAAATGGTCCTTGCCTTCAAGAAAAGGATATTCTACTGGAGAAATAAAAAAGAATACAAACCGGGGTGTTATTTTGGCGAGGAAAAATTCAGTCTACTAGGGAGATTAGAAAAGGCCCCACATTGGCCAACGCCCTTTCACTGAGCATTGAAGGGGGTAGAAATTTCACAAAATGGAAATGGGAGAGCATTCCAGGCAGGAGGGGCAGCCTCCTTAGGAGGTGGAATATTATCTGTAGAGGATAACAATGAGGATGAGATGGTCTGGTGATGTCATTGGCAAACCAAGTGCCTCTTTATTTTCTTCCATCTCTAACTAAAAAAAGAGCAATTCTTTAAAAATCTGATTCTGTACCAGACTGCCACAAGGTCCTGACTACTTCGGGGAGAGGTCCAGTAGAAGCCTGGGCCTAGATTAGAATCCTAACTCACTGTCTCTGTAACCTTGTGCAAAGACCACTTACTGGCTTGTCCCCCCGGATAACATCCTGCCCTCCAAAGAGGGCCTGTCTCTCCTGCTTTGAATGCTCTCCAGCTTCCCTTGGGTGAAATCTTTGGCCTTTTTCAGCTAAAGGGACCTTTTCTTATCTCCTGATTGGTAGTGCTTGCCCTGACCAAAATCACAATATTGCATATTCTTTGCATTGACTAATCTATGTGTGTATACAAAATAGTTTTTATCCAGTAAAATATAATTTTTAATATAGATTGGAGCCAGATTGCTCTTTACATGACAAACAGATTAACTTGACTTTTATTTTAGAGGCAATAGAAAACCACTGAAGCTTCCTGAGAATGGGAATTGGGTGACATGATCAGATTTGTGCTCGAGAAATGTGAATTTGAAATAGGAATTGATTGACAATTGCTTGGGGAGGGCGTAGAAGTAAAAAAGTCAGGAGTAGTGAGAGCAGGTTTACAGGACAAGAGAATATGATCAGTTTTAGACTTAATGGGCTTAAGATGCTGATAATATGTAGAGGTGAAGACTTCTTGAAGGCAAATGGAGAAAGGATCAGAAACTCAGAAAAGAGGTCAGGTCTACAGACAGATTTCGGATCCATCTGCAGAGAAGTGCTGGTTAAAGGTATGGGAATTGGTCTGAGAGGTCAGAAGAGAGAATATAGAGAAAACACCAACATTTATGGGTCAGAAAGATGGCGAAGACACAAAGAAATGGTTAGGAAGCTGGGAAAGCCAGATATGAGCTAGCTCTGAAGTTAGTTAATTGGGGGTAAGGGATTATATGATGTCAGAGGGCTCAAACTTCTGACCCAAAGTTAACCGAAGCAGATCAAAATGTAATGTAATTGGGAAATATTTAACAAAATAAATAAATATACAATGCAACATTAAAAAAAAGTTTAAAAGGAAGGTGAATTTGACAGTTATGAGGATGATGATGATGATGATGAAGGAGATGAAGAATCATGTTATCTATCTCCCCCAGTAAGCTGTTAGCTCCTAGAGGCCTGGTTCTTTCTCCTTTTTTTTTTTTTTTACTTTTCTTTGCATGCTTAGTAGCTTAGCACAATGTCTGGCACATAGTAGGTACTTAATAAATGCTTGTTGACTTTTGACATTTTGAGGGCTGTTCAGGCTGCATTTGGAGGCGGTGGCAGGGAGTTGCTTGAACTTACTGATAGCCCAGCAGTTGTTCTCAGTTGCAAAATGAATGTTTCAGTTTTGTGTACCAACTTTACTTTATTTTGTGCTATGTGCCAGAAGAGCAGGAAATGGTTCTTACCTTCCACTTGAGGCCTTTCATTTTGCATTTTCAAAGAATTGCTCAGCAATTCTTTGGGAACGCCACTCAGGTAGAAAGAAATTGTAGGGAAAATGCTCACAAGTGGTACTCTAATAATTAGGATTTTCCATTCAGTCATGGTCAAGGTCTTAAGGCATTAACCTGTTAGTAAAGGCTTATTTCAGGGGGAGGGAGTCTGTTAAATTCACTAATGGATCACATTTCTTCTCTTGAAAATGCTAGTGGGTTGGACTAATATTATTTGTTGGAAGAATAAGGGGATAATCACAGTAATAACAGCTTATATTCATATAATGCTTTTTGATGCAAAGCATTTTCTGGGCATTATCTCAGGTACCCTGTAGGGAGAATTTTTCCTTTGAAGTTCCCGATCTGAGCTCTATTCATCTCTCCTGATGAGTGATCCATCCATCAGTGATTCGGTGAACCAAGAGCACTGTGTGGGTTGGGGAAAATGACAGGCAGATTTGGGCTGGGACAAGAACAACTTTCTGAGAGAGCTGACCTGAAGTCAAAAGAAAGGCCAGGGCTGTTGAGTCTCCCTTCTCAAAGGGCTTTAAGTGGAGACTGGCTGGTTGGTAGTTGAGGATTTTACAAAGGTGATTTTTATTGTAGAAGGGTGTCGTTTAAGGGTTAGGGATTGGACTAAGTGACTCAGTGATTCCGTTCTTTTAAACTTCCAACTTATATTTATTTAGGTATCTTTATCTAAATCTTTGCCTACAACCATTTTGGGAACTCCCCAAGTCAGGTCAAGTCAACAAGCATTTATTAGTTGTTCTAGGCCCTAAGAAAAGAAGCTCTGCTGATGCAATTTGGGAGCCCAGCCAATGCTCATGGTCTTAGAGCTCATGTAGCCAGGCTCACAACTGGAATCAACATCTTCCTGATGCCGGGATAGACCTTTATCCACTGTACTACACTGCCTCTTGTCTTAGATGATTCAAGTCAATTTACCAAGAGAGCTGTAGTTTACATGTGATGTCATTAACAGCCTTTGGTAAAATGTATCTTAGTAAATATTTATTGAAAAAAAAAATATATATATATATACATACACATATATGTGTCCATATATGCCTTAGTAAACACTTATTGAAATATAAATGTATACATATATAACTTAGTATATATTTATTAAAATGTTCATGATCAGTAAATATTTATTGAACAATATATCTTAGTAAATATCTATTTAAATATATATCTTAGTATATATTTATTGAAATCAGTAAATATTTATTGAACTATGTATCTTAGTAAATATTTATTTAAATACATGTCTTAGTATATATTTATTGAAATCAGTAAATATTTATTGAACGATATATCTTAGTAAATATTTATTGAAGTGTATATAACCAGTAAAATTTATTGAAATATATATATATATATCAAATATTTAAGTAATATATATACATATATCTTAGTAAATATTTAGTGAAATATATATTTTGGTAAATATTAGAATATGTATCAGTAAATATTTATTTAAATATATATATCTTTTTTTAAAATTTTTATTTAGAATTTTTTTCCCACAGTATATATGCATGAGTAATTTTTTTTTTAATATTATCCCTTGTATTCATTTTTCCAAATTATCCCCCCCCCTTCCTCCACTCCCTCTCCCCTTTGACAGGCAATCCCATACATTTTACTACATATGTTACAATAAATATATATATCTTAGTAAATATTTATTGAAGTATATACAGTCAGCAAATATTTATTGAAATATATCTTTTTCACAAATATTTATTTTAGTATATACACCTATAGCTTAGTAAATATTTAGTGAAAAATATATCTTGGTAAATATTAGAATATATGTCAGTAAATATTTATATAAATATATCTTAGTAAGTATTTATTGAAATATATGCAATCAGCAAATATTTATTGAAATATATATATTTTCAACAAATATTGCAGTATATACACATATATCTTAGTAAATATTTAGTGAAATATATATTTTGGTAAATATTTATTAGAATATATATCAGTAAATATTTATTTAAATATATATTTTGGGAAATATTTATTAAAAATATATCTTGATAAATATTATTGATTGACCACCTTGTAATATTTTTGCAGAGAAGATGGGGGAGATGGAGACCAGATGATAATACAATTTGATAGGTTCAGAAGTGGTTGAATGGCTGACATCAAAGAGAAATCATCAAGGCTCAGTGTAACATGTGGTTTCCAGTGGTGCACCCCAGAAATCTGTTTGGTCCTGTGTGCATTTTTTATGAGTAACTTACAAAGGTGAATAGGCAGTTTGTTTGACAGATTTGCAGGTGACAGTAACTGAAAGGGAGAGCTAATGTACTACATGTCAGAACTAGGATTCTCAGAGATCTTGACAGGCTAAAGCATTGAACTGAACCTAATGAGACAAAATCCAATAGGAAAAAAAATGTGTTTCATTGGAGTATTAAAAAAAAAAAAAGTCTTCTCCAGTGCATTTTGGAAGAAGGTCAGTTGTTTTTTTGAAAAGTATTTGAAAATTTCAGTGGATTTCAGGCTTAAGATGAGTGAGAAGGGTTATATGATGGCCAAAAATAATTGTGAGAATTTGGGTTGTGTGGAGAAGTGTAATGTCTTTGAATGAAAGACCTTTGCTCTAGGACCTGTGCTGTTACACCTCTTCTGATGCTTAATTCTAGGCATCTTGATTTGATTACCTAGAAAATATCAAGGCAGAATGCAGCCAGGTTCATCAAATGGGAAGCAGCATCAAACATTTGAAAGAGGGTCTAGGTTCAAATCCTGTGCGTGTGTGTATCCATGAACAAATTGTCAAGTCATGGAACATAGAATTTTCAAGACAGAGGATCTTATGATCCTCTAATCCAATGATATATGAATTATCCCTGACCTCTAGGAGCTTCTATTCTATTGGGGTGAGAGATTCAACACCTGTATAGATAAAGAAATCCAAGAGGAAAGGATCATGTTTCCCTGTGGATTGTCTTGTTTCCTTCCATTCATATTCCCAGAACTTTGCAGAGTGTCTAGAATGTAGTAAATACTTAAGAAATGTTTTTTTTTTTTTTTTTTTTTTTTTTTTTTTTTTAAAATTCATTCATTCATTTTTTTATCTTGCAGAATGGAAAGCTTCAGACAGGAGACTATATTTTGAAGATTGGTGACACAAACGTGCAAGGGATGAGCAGCGAGCAAGTTGCTCAAGTGCTGAGGAACTGTGGGAATTTTGTGAGGATGCTAGTGGCAAGAGACCCCATCGGGGAAATTTCGGTGACTCCTCCAACCCCAACAACCTTGCCCGTTGTAGCATTACCATCTGTGTCTACATGTAACCAGAGCTCTGTGAGTATATGCTTCTGTCTTCAGTTTTTTCAGCTACTTTTGCACTACAGCACATCTGATCAGGATTAACAACCCTTTTTTCTCTGTACTACTGGAGTAGATCAGCTGTCCTCATGAGTCACATTGGTAGGCTCTAGGTTTCGGAAAAAAAGAATAAAGGGGAAGGGAGAGGGAATATAAAAGAAAGATCAAGGAGGAAAGAAAGGGGGGAAATTATATGTGCTGGCAAGTCTGGCCCATTCATGGCAAACTCAGTGCCTGGCACAGAGTAGGTACCTAATTAATGCTTATTTATTGGGCTTGACTTTAGTACCATGGAGAAGAGCTGACCTCCTGATGTGGCGACAGACATGGGGTTGGTAGAGCTGGAGAGCAATTTGGAGGTCATTTATTACCACTTCTCAGATGAAGAAACTGAGGCTTAAGAGTAAAGTGACTTGTCTAGTTCAGATTGGTGGAATGGGAGTCAAAGGCAGTGATCTTTCCATTGTTATATGTGACATCCACAAGCGCAGGTCTGACAGGAAGAGCTCTGTTTCTTTGTGACCTCAATTTACTTAGCAAGTCACTATCTGGGCCTCAGTTTTCACATCCATAAAATAGGGGGATAATTAGATTAGAGCAGGAGTTCTTACCCTGATGTCTATGAACTTGTCCCAGGAGTCAAATGCAATCAATGCTTGGTGATAGCTGATAATTATGTTGCTATTTAACTGTAGAATAGCTTTGTAAGGAAAAGGTCTTTTAGCTTTGATTTCTAGGGGCCCAAAGGGACACGTAGATCTCTTTTAGTGTTAGGATTTAGTGTATTTAAAATTTGTAGCTCTTTAATTTTTTACAAACTCATTTGTGTGAGTTCTGATCCTTATTGTGCCCCCTTTCCTTCCCTTTTCCCACATATATCATGCATTCTAGGGATGGGGGGAAGGGGAGTTTTTGGGAAGTAATTTCTATATTTTTCTTTTTTAAAATAAGTTTTCATTTTAAATTATTTTTATTTTAAAAACCTTTTTTTTTTTTAAGTGAGTTTTGATTTCCTTTCAAAATTGTATTGTATTCAGCCCTGAAGTTAAGAGAACCCAAATTCAAATTTGCCTCAGACACTTAACAATTCCTGGCTGTGTGACCCTGGGCAAGTCACTTAACCCTGATTGCCTCAGCCAAAAAAAAAAAAAAAGTATTGTATTGATTGCTTCTTTATCTATTCTTTGTGATATTGTAAATCCAAAGCAACTCAATGATTTTTTTTTTTTAGCTCAGCCTCGAAGATAATATTTTTAGCTTAAGCCCTAATATAATATCTCTAACATTTAGTCCCAACTTAAAATCCTTTCTTTGTTCAACTTAAGGTATCTCCTTATTTTTTTTTTCTTGTAATCACTCTTTGGCTTCCAGTTCTATTTATATACTATCCTTATTAAAATGTTTATTTGAAGAAAAGGATCCTGGACAAATTGAGAGTATTTTCACAATGATAGAGCTACATGTTATTTTTGACAAATCACTTAACTTCTTCATGTGTGAAATGAAAGGATTGTACAAGATGGACTAGGAGCTTCCCTTTCCATCTCAAGATCTGTGGTGCTATGACTGTGTTTGATGAGTCCCATTCTCTAAATTTCCCTGTGCTCACTTGTTGCACTAGATAGTGGTAGATGGTGACATCTTCCACCTCTCTGAGATCCTGTGATAGCAGATGCCATTATGGATTGAAATTGGCTTTCGTTTTCCTCTTCAGGTTAACACATCTCTTTTTGATACTTATGATGTTGAACTCACTAAAAAGGATGGCCAAAGTCTTGGGATTACAATCATTGGGTATGCTGGCTCCTCACATACAGGTAAATACTTTTTGTTTTCTTCCATGGATTTTCCAAGTTATGGATACAATTCCTCTAATACCTTTAACTTTTGGACATTGGAGGATGAAATCCATGAAAGTGCCATCAAAATTAATTAATCAATTTATTTAATTAACAAATTGATCAATTTAATTTATTAATTATCTCCTCACTATTTGGCACAATACTTGACAAACAGTAAACATTTAATAAATGTATTCTGATTCTCCTTTTCTTCCTCCTTTCTTTCTTCCATCAATTTATCTCTATCATATATATATATGTATGAATGTATCCATCCATCCATCCATCCACCTTTCTATCTAGTAATATTCAACATCACCAGAAAGTTTTATAGTCCTAATCCTGATTAACATGATTTTACTCCTTTTTTTTCTTTCCTTTGGTTTTTCAATTTATAAGCATTGTTTTTGCTTTCATTCCCACCCCCATTTAAAAGAGAGAAATAAAAAAACAAAACCCTTGTAACAAATATGCATCTCCATATGAATCTTGTCAAAAAATGTCGGTCTCCATCTGCACCTGGTATCATTTACTTCTGGGTCAGCAGTTGGTAGCTCATGATAGTCATTTAGTGTTGGATAAGATCTCAGCAGTCAAAAATGGAAGTAGAGGTAAAGTGATACAGTGTCAAATTGACTGCCTCTGTCACTTTGGGTGGCTTGGACCCAAGTCTTTTCCCCTCTGAGCCTTAATTTCTTCTTAATCATAAACATCATCATCTTCATCATCCCTAGGATTTATATAGAGCTTTTTTAAGATTTGTAATATACTTATACAAATAGGATTTCATTTGATCATATTTGGGTTGGGTTATTATCCTCATATGAGGATAAATTATGAGGAAAATGATGAGGAAATTATAAGAGATCAAAGTTAACCAACTGTTCAAAGAAAAGTCTACCCAATACTTTGAAGTCTACCCAATCCTTTGAACAGGATATCAGTAAAGCTATTACTGTCATATTGTCACCTAGCAATCTCCTTAAGTTAGTATATCAGCTTCTGTATTCAACATTCATAAATATATATTTTACAATATCAAAAAAGAAAAGCATTGTTTGGATAAGGTTGCCTGGATCCCTCCCCAGGCTTCCTTCTGTGTCTTGACCCCTTGGGCACCAATGCTCATCCCCAGAACTCTTTTTGAGCTCAGAGGCACAGCTATTGGAGAATGCTTAAATACTGTTCTCTGAGCAAAATATCTTATTTTTATTTTTTCTAGATAATTAATTTTTCTAATTACATATAAAGATAGTTTTCAACATGAATTTTTATAAGATTTTTTGTGTTCCAAATGTTTTCTTCTTATCTCCCCACTTCTAAAGACAGCAAGCAGTCTGATATAGGTTATACCTGTACAGTATTTTAAACATATTTCCATATTAGTCATGTGTTAGGGAAAAAAAAAACAGAGCAAAAGGGAAAAACCATGAAGAAGAAAAGACAAGCAAACAAACAAAGATGAAAATAGTATACTTGGATCCACATTCTGTCTCCATCATTTTCCTTCTGGATGTGGATGGCATTTTCTAACCCAAGTTTATTGGAATTGAAAGACAATATTTTTAATGATGACATGAAACACACAGGACCCCTACTCGCATATTTTTACAAAATTTGAAAACTTTGAAAAACTAGAAAGATAGGATTTTTTAAAACGTTAGAACAAAATAGTTTGATCTTACATATATTATCAGATTCAAAAGATTAATTTTGCTGATTCTGTTTTTTGTTTCTTTTTATTTTAAGGAATGGCTCTCTAGATAGAAAATCTATTAGGACATCAAGGCAATGGGGAAAAGTCAATAAATGTTTTTAAAGAAAAGAAAAATATAGTTTGAATACTTCAAAATCACTTGTTGGGCTATATACCTCTTGATAGAGATGTAAGGGACTCAGAATATAGATTAAAGACAAATGTTTTTTGGACATGGTCAAGGCAGGAATTTTGCTTGATTATACATATTAACAAAATTTTTTTTTGTTTAGTTTAGGAGGAAGAAAAATAGATTTTTATTCATTTTAAAAACTAAAATTTCATTTTAAAGTCACCTATTGATAGTTCTTGATGATTATTCACTATTCTAAGAAAATTTTTTTGGTTAAATATTTCCCAATTACAAATAAAACTTTTTTAAACAGTCCTTTCTTAAACTTCTTAGTTTGAAATTCTTTTTTCTTGCTGCCATTTTTTCCCCAATCTTTGACAAAGCAAGCAATTTGATATCAATTATTCACATATTTCTAAAACACATTCACATAATTCACATAAAACATATTTCTGTATTAGCCATGTGACAAAAGAAAACAAAAAAAAATAAAAAAAACATATTTCAAACTGCACAGAATCATTAGTTCTCTCTTTGGAAGAAGAGAACGCTTTTCATCATGCATTCTTTGGAATCATTGTCTTCATTGGTTTTTCAGAATTGACCATCTTTACAATATTTCTGTTACTGTGAACACTGTTCTCCTGGTTCTGGTCATTTCACTTTGCATCAATTCATATCAGTTTTTCCAGTTTTTTCAGAGAGCATCTTATCTGCCCATCATTTCTTTTAACAGTATTCTATCACAACCATATACCAGAGCTTGTTTAGCCATTGCCCACTTGATGGACATCACTTCAATTTCTAATCCTTTGCCCCCACAAAAAAAGAGCTGCTAGAAATATTTTGCTACAAATGAGTCCTTTCCTCGTTTATCTCTTTGAGATACAGACTTAGTAATGGTATTCCTGGATCAAAGAGTACAGACAATTTTATAACCCTTTGGGCACAGTTACAATTTGTTCTTCAGAATGGTTGGACTGATTCATAAATCTCCCACCAGTGCACGCATTTCAGTTTTTCCACATCTCTTCCAACATTTGCCAATTTCCTTTTCTGTCTTATTAGCCAGTCTGAGAGGCATGAGGCAGTATATCAGAGTTCTTTTAATATGCATTTTTCTAATCAATAGTGATTTAGAACATTTGTATGTGATTATGCATAGCTTGGATTTTTTTCTTCTGAAAACTGCCTGTTCATAGGAAAGGGCTTTTATTTTTATAAATTTGTCTCATTTCTCTTTCTATTTGTGAAATGAGGCCTATATCAGAGAAACTTGGTGCAGATTTTTTTTTCCCCCAGCTTCCTGCTTTCCTTCTAATTTTGGTTGCCTTAATTTTTTTTTTAATTTATTTTTTGGCAACACCAAGATTCTTGTGATTCTATGTGATTTATGGAAAGATATAGGTAAGCAGGGCGCACGTTGAGGAGCTCTGGATGGGATGCCCATCTTGGAAAAACATGTGCCCTTCATCACTGGCCTAATCAGAACCTGGTCTAAATACCCGAGCTAAGGGAGGAAAGAAATAGACATTGCCTACAATGGCAGCATCTGGGGACACCCAGCTAGAGTTAGGAACAAAAGTGAGACAGTCTTAGTGGTTTTATGGGACAGAGTTGTGAGATTAAGCTCACAGAGTTTTTACTCATTGCTGGAATAGACCTTTGAGCTCACCTATCCTAGCTTCCTCATTTTACAGATAAGGAAACTGAGGCCTAGGGGTGTTAAAGGACTTGCTCCAGGTCATAAGATAGAAAGTGGTTGTGCTGGCCTTTGGGCCCAAGTTTTTGGCTCCAAATCTAGCCCTCTTTTGACTGTACCAGCAATGAAGTTAATTGATTTTTTTCAAAAATTGATGGTCTTGCTTGTTCATAGCAGGTGGAAAAATTAGGGATGCTAATGTATTCAGAGTTCTGAATAATTCCTGTCAGGCCCACCCAGTGCCCTTTTAGCCTAATGAAATACCTGTTTTTAAATCTTTTAGTTTCTTTCTTAAGTGCCTCTCACCCCCTTTTTTGAGTTTGGAAATGCAAATGAATTCTAAAATAGCTAAATTTGGATTGTGTATTCACGTACTTGCATTTAGGAAAAATTGCTGTTTGCATTTGAAGACAGTCATTTTTTTGCTAAGACTTTTTTTCAAGAACGGGTGTCTGAGTTCCTGGGCTTGGCTTCCATCCATCCTTCCATCCATCCATCTATCCCATTTAAATAAATACTTATTTAGTGACTACTTAATTGGCCTTCCATTTATGGCATGTGTAAGACAAATTCTGCTAGCCATTGCAAGAGAAATGAGAAAAGTGTAGAACTAAACAAAGAGTTCTCCTAGATATTTCTCTGTGACTAGAACATCACCTCCTCATAGGATATTGAAGGACATGTAGCATGTCTTGTTCTTCTAAAGAGCAGAGAAAAAGAGATGAAATTCTTTTATTCTTCTAGACGGTAGAGGCAATCGGGAGTGAACATGAAAGCTAGAGCAGATATTAGACTGAATGTCTAATGAGGAGTTGAATAACTTTGGGGGAATTTTTTTCTTCCTCTTTTTTTGATTGTTTTTTTAAAAGGGATAGCCCTATTCTGGGAGAGGGAATAGGAGGGATGCTGTGGGAAATGCATAAGAATATAAGAATAAAAGATTAAAAAAAAAAACTCTTTAAAAAATCCTACCCAAATCATACTTTTGCCATATACTTTTTTTTTTTAATCTATATATACCTTTTTCTCCCTAAACCCAACAGATATATCACAATCAACACTTCTCTCTCCTAGAATGACCCTGAAAACTCTGAAGGAGAGTTTCGTAAAGGAGTATCTTGAACATTTTGATAGCATGTCTTTCTCATGTGGCTGGTCCCTTGTCCCAAAGGCTTTCATAAGTATGGTGAACCTGTCTGCCACTTGCATTGTGGTAGGCAGTATGACTTGTTCAGATTTCATCTCCACATTCATTCCTTTTCCCCACTGATTTAAGGGGGAACGAGGGATCTGTTTTTAAAAATTCAAGAGGGTGTCATGTAAAGTAGGATCAGTTTTGCTCTGTGGACTTCAGAGGGCTGATATCTAGGGAGAGCAGTAGTATATAAAACTGAATTAAAGTCCCTGATGGATGAGACAAAGACAGAAAGGAAATTGTTCCTGCCCTTAAAGAGCTTACATTTTATTGGAGGAGATAATATAAATACAGAAGTATATTCACAGGGGCAGCTAGGTGGCACAGTGGATAGAGCACCAGCCCTGAATTCAGGAGGATCCAAGTTCAAATCTGGTCTCAGACACTTAACACTTCCTAGCTGTGTGACCCTGGGCAAGTCACTTAACCCCAGCCTCGGGGCAGGGGGGGGGGAAGAAGTATATTCACAATATACAAATATACATTAGCTAGCTTTTTGAAGTGTTTCTAATCAGAAAGATCAGGCAAGATGTCCTAGGTGGCTTTTGAATACCAAACAAAACAAAGGATTCTATAAGATGAAGGGGAAGAGGGAGTAGGTTCTTGGCAGGGGCCAGTGTAAAAGTGCAGGGATAGGAGAGAGTGCTGTGTGTAGGGAGCAGCATCTATTTAGCTGGACCATGGAGTGTAGTAGAAGTAATATAGAATAAGCTTGGAAAAGTTGGTTGGAACCATTTGGGGAAGGGTTTTAAAAATCCAGTAAGAGAGTTTATATTTGATACTAGAGTAAATAGGGAATCATCAGAATTTAATAAATGTGAGAGTGATAAAATCAGACCTGCCCTTTAGGAAAAACATTTCAATGGCCAGGTAGAAGATGTGTTAGATAGAGTCAAAGGAACTTGAGGCAGGGACACCAGTGAGCCTGAGCCAGGATAGTGGCCCAGTGAAAAGGGAATGGGTAGGAGAGATAAGGCAGGAGCCCAAACAACAAAACTTGGCCTTTGATCACAGATATGTCCTGAAAAGAAGAGTCTGGCCTGTGAACTTGGGAGACAGCAAGGAGGTTTTTTTTTTTTTTTGTTTTGTTTTGTTTTTTTGAGTTTTAATATTCTTTTTTATTAACACCTTGCCAATTATTCATAAAACATGAACATTCCAATATTCAAAGGAGAAAAAATAGAATTGTGTATGAAATTGTAAACTTCCATTATGTTTGTTTTGCTAAAACATACATATTAAACATAACATGATGATGACAAATTTTCTTCATTTGTGCCTTTCTGAATTTATTTTTGTTTTCTTTTTAGTTTTAGGATTCCTTATCGATCCTTTTTTGTCTTTGTTTTTTCATCTTTGTCATTATCCTCTAACTCAACACTTCCCAATGAATAGCTTCCTTTCTAAGAAATAAGCATAGTAGATTTAACAAAAATCAATTCAAGTCTTGTTTTTAAAGACCTTTGCCTTACAATCTATTATACATATGCTAAGATTTTTGAATATTTTAGAGAAGTTATAGATGGCTTGTGTTGTGAGGCACAGAACAATGCAAAAAGCATATACGATGGGAGTGGGTGGTCTAAAATGGAATTTTACTGACCCAAGTGGTAGTATTTTTTTTTTTTTTTTTTTTTTGGTCTGGAATTGAGAGTATGAAAGAGGTTGGTTTTGTTTTTTTAGTTAGAGAAGGTCAGAAAAACCATGGGTTTGGAGGAAAAATAGTGAGTTCTGTTTTGCAAATAGTGAAGTTGAGATGCCTTCAGGAAATCCTGGTTGGAATGTCTAAAAGCCATTTGGATTGTGACCACTTATAACACTATTGCCATCCCTGCAACTGCTAACTAGCTCACATTTCTACAATTCTTTAAGATATACAAATTGTTTTATCACTAGAATTCTCACAAAAACTCTACAAGATAGGTACTATAGTTATCCCCATTTGACAGATGAAGAACGTGCAGACTGATGTTAATTGATTTGCCCAAGTTCAACCATCTAGTTAGTGTCTGAACATAGGTCTTGATTCCGGGTCCCTTATTCTATCCACTGTGCTACCTAGCTGCTTCAGATTTGTGATTAGGGTTTGGTATATATATAAATTTGTGAGTCATCTGCCTAGAGATGAATAATTTAAGCCATAGGATCTGATGAAGACATCAAGTGATAAATGTAGAGAAAAGAGTCCATGATAGGATCCTGAGATATAGACACAGGTCGGGGCATGATATGAATGATGGTTGAGCAGAAGAGACCGAACAAAGAATGATCATATATATAGGAAACCCTAGAGAGATTGGTGTTCTAGAAATTGAGAGAAGAGAGTGTCTAAAAGGTGAGGATGATCAAAGAAGTCAAAGGCTACAGAAAGGTCTTGGAGAATCAAGGCTAAGAAAGGACCATTAGATTTGACAATAAAGAGCTGATTGGTAACTTAGCAAAAATCAGTTTCATTTAAATGAAGAGGTTGGAAGCCGGATCCCTTTCATCAATCCTCCTATGAAAGATGATCAGGTTGGTCCTGACTGTCATGTTGATAGCTGGCAGGGTGTAGTCAGCTGCCCGTCTCCCAGAAATAAAACATATATTTGGCAGAGCAGTTAATTCTTCTTTGAAACATGCTTTTTAAATTGATTTTATTTTCTTTCATTTTCACATCACTCTCACTTCCAAATGCCAGCCTCCCACCAGTGGAACCTTCCATTGTCACTAAGAAGTAAATCATTCCAGTTCATTGATTGCCACACTGGAACTATGTTGGACATCAGCCCTTTACCTCCGTTCCTTCATACCCTAGAGTAAAATATTTGGCAATCAAGTGATAACTAGTGATTTCTTTCTCTTTTATTTCTCTTGTGCCCATTCAGGGGATGTCTCGGGGATTTATGTGAAAAATATCATACCGGGCAGTGCTGCAGATCATAATGGCCAAATTCACATTAACGACAGGATAGTTGCTGTAAGTAATCAGATTTAGTTTGGAAATTGGATGAAATTAAAAAAAAAAAAATCTTTATCCTGATATCTCTGTGGGGATGACTTTTTAAGAATGGGGAGGCGGGTTGAGTTGGACATTCAATATATTCTGATTCTTTAAGTTTGCCTAGCCAAAAAGCTCCTGGAGACCAGGTTTCTACAGGGAAAAAATATAGGAAACTTCCCCTAAGGTGGATGGCAGGGGGAAAATCTTCTGAAGAAAAACTAAAGAAATTATTTCTGTTTAGGCTGGTGGAGGCTTAATAATCCTGGTAAATCCCAAAGTCTACAGTGGGCTTACATTACTGCAGAGGGTATTTAGTTTATATTTTGAGAAATGTACTTGGGCCATAAAAGAATAATAAATAAGAAAGTTTTAAGGATCCCCTTTGCTGAACTTTTTTTTTTTTTTTTTTTTTTTTAATCTGTTCCCTTTGTTATCTCACATTATTGAAATGTAGTTCTTATAAACAGATTGATAGATGGCTGGATTCCTTAAGAGTCTGAAAGCTGACAGAGAGGTCTAAGACTTCCAGAATTTGGGAAGAACCAATCTCTGCTTGTGTCAGGATGGCTCCCAGCCTGCAAGATTGAGATTCTTTTTTATGTGTAATATATATATATATATATATATATATATATATATATATATATATATATATATATATATTCCTTTTATTGCAGACTAATGTGTTTCTTTTTAATTAGTCCTGGGACAACTTAAAAGAGGATCTAGGTTTCATTTCTAAAAGAATTAAATTTGTGTAAGCTAAGGCTTCCTAACACTTTATTCCTTAATGGAACCTTTTAAATAGCATCAACTTTTCAAAATTGTTGGGAGGATTAACATTGTAAAATATTTGTTAGATGCTTAAAACAATGCCTGACGCATTAATAGGAGCATAATAATTGTTTATTTTCTTTCTCCCTTTCTTGCTCCTATTCTTCCTTTTTTCCTTCTTCCCTTCTCTTCCTCCTCTACTTCCTTCCTCTCTCTCTCTCCCTCTGCCTTTATCTCCCTCCCTCCCTCCCTCTTTTCCTCCCTCCCTCCCTCTCTCCCTTCTTTGTTCCCTCCCTCCCTCCCTTCCTTCCTTCCTTCCTTCCTTCCTTCCTTCCTTCCTTCCTTCCTTCCTTCCTTCCTTCCTTCCTTCCTTCCTTCCTTCCTTCCTTCCTTCCTTCCTTCCTTCCTTCCTTCCTTCCCTCCTTCCCTCCTTCCCTCCTTCCCTCCTTCCCTCTCACCCTCCCTTCCTCCTTCTCTTTCTCCCTCTTTTCCTTCTTTCCTTCTTTCTTTTTTCTTCCTTCCATAGGTGGATGGAGTAGATATCCAGGGTTTTGCCAATCAGGAAGTTATAGAAGTTTTACGCAGGGCAGGAGATACAGTGCATCTGACTCTAGTACGAACCAAAGCATCTTCTTCACCTCTTCCTCCTGACAGATCTTTAGATGAAGGTAAATATTTCTCGTGTCTCCCCTTTTCATGGAACTTGGAATTCAAGTGGCATTTTCCTGGCATTTGTACCTTGCCCCAAATAATCCTATTTTATAAAATTCAGTGAAAAGTAAATCTACTAGACTTGAAGCTCTGTGAGTGTAAAACAAGTCATTTTCCCTTCCTGGGCTTTGGTTTATTTATCTCAAAATATGAAGATTGGATGAGCTAAATGCTTAGGACCCCTGGGTACCTTGGGGTATAGCATCGAGCAGCAGTGGGATGCTAGCCAGTTGTTGACCTTGAGATGCCCGTTTTGATGACGAGCCATTCCTCAGAGGGAAAACATTAGATTTCTGACACTCGGGCAGTGCCAATTTCTTACTCCTCCAGATGGAAATGAGCCTTACTTCTCCAAGAAGAGAACTTTATCCTTTCCAAAATATGTCTATTATTCACATTTGAATAATAAAGTGGGGACACCTCTCATCTTAAGGTCTTGGCACTTGATAAACCTTAAGTATCATATTACTTTGAAAGCTACATTTTATTTTAAAACTCTTCTGGATTTAATCTTCTGATTGAGTTTATAATGTCATGAGAAAGAATAGATCAGAAAATATAGAACCCACTGTCTTCTTTTCTACTTTTCCCTGGCAGGACTTCTATGATCCTAAATGTTGGCTATAAATTTATAGCTCTTTCATTTCTTAATGTATTGACCTCAAATTGCATATATGAATAGAGGTTGATAACCTAAGGAAATATCTTTCAGTGTGGCAGTGATGACTTGAGCAGGCTGTTCAAAATCTAGTAATGTTATAGCAGAATTTATCCGTGGGGAAGAATGTTGATTTTCTCCAGTAAAGCAGCTGCAGGGAGAAGTCAGACCTGGAAACCTTTTCTGTCAACTGATAGTGATCTTTATTTAAATTGAAGCCTGCAATTTACCATGAAAGTAATTTTGCTGTTAAAAACAGATGACCCGTCAACTTCATTTTATGCTCAACATTTAAAACCGCCAAGATTCTTCAAGAGGAATAGTTATAAAAATGCAATATTGAGTTTGGAGAAGTTTAAGTCAATATTTATGTAAAATCTAATGGTTATAACAGCTGATATGGGGCACTTGGCTCTAATTTGCTGTCCGTGGTAGAGTATGTCAGCTTGGTTAGTAGGAGGAATCTTTTATAGGGCAGATCTACATTTAAGATTGGATGGGAAGGAGAATAAGGAATAGCGGCTAAATGGTTGGACTTAGAATCAGGAAGCCTTGGCTCTGAATAACAGCTTCAGCTCTTAAGAGCTGTGTGAGCTTAAGCAAGTCTCTAGATCTCTCTGATCCTCGGCTTCCTCATCTGTAAAAGGGGGCCAATAATTCACTATGTGCCTCATGTGATTGGGAGACTCATTTATTCAGTAATTATTTATAATCATCTATTCTGTTCTAGATTCTAGAGATACACAGAAATAAACAAGATGGTCCTTTCTCAGGCAGTGGATAGAGAGCACTTGGCAAAGTAACCTCAAGGGCTACTAATATTACTGCCATTATTAATTTAATTCAGATAGGTTGTTATTTGAAAACTTTGAAGATTTACACAAATTATCCTACCATATCTTGTTTCTTCCATGAGGCATTTTATTTGTACCAAATCCAGTTCAAAGCTACTTGGCATTTGCCTCTCTTTCCTCATCTTTAAACTGAGGATATTAGACCATGGGACTTCTGAGGTCCCTTCGGTCTTACAGTACCGTGAGTTTATGTTCTTGTGTCCACAGTTTCCCCTTTCTTGAACTTTGAACTCCTTTTGGTAGAATTGTGCTTGATCTTGAGTCAGGAACATCATATTCTATTGCCTTGTTTTGCAACTTAAAAGTATTTCTATATGGAAAATTCCTGGAGGTAAAGGACCGTGATTTTTTTCCTCTTTTAACATCTATAACACCTCCTTCCATCCAAGGGCACAAGACTTGATCTAGAACTTAGATAGTGCTGGATAGCAGAAGTAGGGCTCTAGAAGAGGGACCAGTTGGAGAGCTTGTAGACCTGAGTTGAGTCAGTCAATAAAAATGAAATACTGTACATTGACATCAAGTGCTGGGAATGCAAAGAAAAGGAAAAGACAATTCATGCTCTATAGGAGCTTACAGTCTATCCTGTCTCAGATATTCAATGACTGTGTGACTCAGGACAAGTCATTAAAAAAAAATTAATTCTGTGCCTCAGTTTCTTCATCTGTAAAAATCAAGATATGAATAGCACTTACTTCCCAAAGTTGTTATATCAAATGAAGTGCACTTCATAAATGCTAGTTAATACCTTTTAAATGAATGAAATATATTTAAATTTTTAAAAAATATTGAAGAACCTTTTAATTAGCGATTTCAAAACTAAGCATTAGAATATGTAAAGGCAGGTAGTTGAAAATCATTAATGGGTAATATTTTATATCCTATGCTATATAAATGCTAGTTAATACCTATTAAATGAATGAAATATATTTAAATTTTTTAAAATATTGAAGAACCTTTTAATTAGCAATTTCAAAACTAAGCATAAGAATATGTAAAGGCAGGTAGTTGAAAATCATTAATGGATAATATTTTAGAAGAAATGAATAATTCCTTTTCTTTGTGAAACAACATTTTACAAAGCCTCTGTCTCCTTTATCTCATTACATAATACCCTGTCTGAAGGGCTTAAGAGAAGTCAAGAAACTGGAGAAAAGGACTAGATTGGTCTGTTTTTTTAAAAAGCGTATTGGATTAGAATCAATAAATTCTTATTTCTGGAGAGGGAGAAGCAATCAGGGTTAAGTGATTTGTCTAGGGTCACACAGCTTTCTCAGGTTAGATTTGTAGTCAGGTCCTCCTGACTCAAGGGCTGGTGCTCTTTATACTACACCACCCAGCTGCCTCTCAGAATCAAACAATTCTTTTTTTAAAAATTTAATAATATTTAATTTTTTCCAGATACATGTGAAGATAGTTTCCAACATTCATTTTTGTAAGACTTTGTGTTCCAAATTTATCTTCCTTTCTCCTTTAACTCTTCCCTCCCCAAGACAGCAAGTAATCTCATATGAATTAAATATGTGTAATTCTTTTAAACATATTTCTCTATTTGTCATGTTGTAAGAAAAATTAGAACAAAGGGGAAAAAAACTACAACAAAGAAAAAGCAAAGAAAACAAACAAAAAAGGTGAGAATACTCTGTAATCCACATTCAGTCTCCATAATTCTTTCTCTGGATGTGGATGGCAATTTCTATCCCGGGTTTATTGGAATTGCCTTGAATCATCACATTGTTGAAAAGAACCAAGTCCATCACAATTGTTCATCACATGATCTTGTTAAAGAGTCAAGTCCATCACACTTGTTCATCACATGATCTTGTTACTGTGTACAATGTTCTGTTGGTTCTGGTCAATTCACTCAGCATCAGTTCATGTAAGCGATCAATTAGTTCTTGATATGAATCCTGAGTCAGTCTGGTGACCTTGAATAAATCACTGGTTATTGGTTTTTGATTTCTTCCTTCATAAAATTATAATTCTAGATTGAAGTCCTTTGACATATAAAGTACTGTTGATGAGTCCATGTGGATAATTTGCTGTTTTGGGGACTTTTGTAGCACCGCCTAAAACACCCGCCTTATTTTTAACGGGAGCTGTGGAGACTGAAACGAATTTAGATGAAGAAAATGAAGTGAAGCAAGAGAAAGCAGCTCATCTGAAGGATGAAGAGAAGCCAAAGCTGTCATCACAGCCATTAGGTAGGTTCATGTTGCTCTTTTCAGGGGAACAGGACGTCTTATTCCTTCTGTTTTCACCAGCTTGGAATCAGGTCCTGATTCTGTCATTAACTCATGTGTGATTTTATCCTAATTCCACAGGCCCTCTGTTCCTCAGTATTCTTTCCTGTAAAATATGAAAATGTATACATCAGGTGTTTTTAACCTTTCTTATATTATGGATTCTTTTTGTTGTCTTGTGAAACCTGTGAAAACCTTCTCCAAATCATTTTTTTAAATATTTAAGTGAAAATATATAGAGTTATAAAAAAGGAAATCATTTATATTGAAATAATTATTTAAAAAGTTAAAAACAAAACTACAAGTTCATGGAATGTAGATTAAGAATGCTACTTTCACGATTCCCTCCCACTCTAATTTCGATAATTCTCTGAAGGTCTCATATGTTTCCCTTTTTACCACAATTAGTAAACATGAAAAAATTAACTTAATAAACTTTTCAAAAAGTTGGGTCTTTCTCACACACATGTGAACAGTGTACATGTATGTATGTTGCATGTGTTTATATACATATTTATGTGTGTGTATGTATATATATATGTTTTGAGATACCACGGAGAACTTATAACTTGCTCTGTTTTCATTCTTTGATTTTATTTTTCACTGTTGAAAATACTTATTCTTTTTTTTAAAATTAATTTTATAATTATACATTTTTTTTGACAGTATATATGCATGAGTAATTTTTAAATAACATTATCCCTTGTATTCATTTTTCCAGATTTTCCCCTTCCTCCCTCTCCCCCCTCCCCTAGATGACAGGCAATCTCATACATTTTACATATGTTACAATATAACCTAGATACAATATATGTGTGCAAATCCAATTTTCTTGTTGCACATTAAGTATTAGCTTCCGAAGGTAGAAGTAACCTGGGTAGATAGACAGTAGTGCTAACAATTTACATTCACTTCCCAGTGTTCCTTCTCTGGGTGTAGTTGTTTCTGTCTATCATTGATCCACTGGAAGTGGGTTGGATCTTCTTTATGTTGAAGATATCCACTTCCTTCAGAATACATCTTCATACAGTATTGTTGTTGAAGTGGAAAATACTTATTTTTCTGTATGAAATTACTGGTATTTTGGGCAAATGTTTAAAACCACACAAAATACAAAACAACTTCAGTTTAATCACGGTTGGTTAGAGCAAGTTCTCATTCATTGCTGATCTATTATGTGCATTGAATAGTTGAAAAGCTTTTAAAAAAACCAGACTAGAGCAAAGGATGACATTTGGTGCTCGAGAACTGAGATTTGAACATCAGTTCTGCTGCTTAATTCCCGTGTCTTTGGTGACTCATGTCTTCCTGGAGACCTTTGGTTTAGTTTCAATATCATGAAAAACTTCCTAATAAAATGAGGTCCCCACAGTGGTTTGGGTTTTCTCAGAAATAATAATAATTCTATTATTATTTATTAATTAATTTATTATTTATTTATTCATTATTTTTTATTTATTGATAATAAATATCAGAATAGCAGCAACAATTCTAATAGCAATCATTTGTTTATCTCTATAAGGTTTAGAAAGTTCTTTCCATACATTATCTCATTTGCTTCTCATAACAGCTCAGAGCAGTGGGTGCTATTATCCCCATTTTCTAGATGAGGAAACTGATCCTGAGAAGAGTTTAAATGATTTGTTCAAAGATACACAGCTCTTGAGTCAGGCCAGCATGCTGTACACTGTGCCACCTAGTGGCTTCTAGGAAATAGGCTGCTCCCTGTCATTGGATGGATTCAAGCAAAAGCTGGATGACTCCTTTGTCTAGGATGTTTTGGAGGGAATGGCTCAGCCTGACTGCAGTCTGAAGTCCCTTCCAATGCTGAGGTTCTGTATGTTGGTCAGTTACTGCTCTCATTGGGTCACTTAAAAGACTGCCCGTGACAGGAGTCCCATGGACTTCTGGATAGCTATGGAACCATTTAAAGACCAGCCTAAATTATCATTTGATTCCTGATGCTGACATGTGGGTCCTTACACACTTGCCACAGATGTTCCTTCTTGCTCCGGACAATCCTTCCTCCACTATTTTGGAGGCCTGTTCCCCATGAATAAGATATGCATCCATGAGGGAAAATTAGATTTGTTTGTTTGTTTGTTTTGGCTAATAGTGACTAATAGGGACTAATCTTGGAATCAGAGAGATCTGAATTCAAATCCAGATGCCTAATGGATTTCAATGATTCTATGCAAGTCACTTCCCCTTGACTGCCTCAAGCAGCTCTCCTAAGACTCTTAAGTTATAATTGATTTGCAGTCTGTAACAATCAAGGGAACTTTTACACCAGATGTCCCCAAAATAGAAGAAATCACAGATCTGGGTAAAAAAATCAAATATAAAATTAGAGATTTGCCAAAAGGCTTACACAGGAGAAATTTGACACAATAAATATTGGTTAATATTCTTTTTTTTTTTTCCCCTCTAAAATTATCCAGTCCCTTTTGATCCTGAGATTCCCAACCAAATTATGTCCTTTCTGTCACTATATTCCAATTCTATAAGTGCTCTTTGTCTTAATTAGTTTGGGAAATGCTGGTCTTTAAGGAGGTTGCTACCTTTTGTATTTACTGTAAAAGTCTAATGGGCTTTGACTTGTGTTTCTCAGAAATACCAAACTTAATGCTTTTTGAGACGTGAATGTCTTAATTCCATTGGCTTTGTGGGTTTCCCACGGTCCATTTACAAAGGCCCAGGTCTTGTTTTCCCAGGCAGATCTGTGTTCACACATTGTAACGGAATAGGTCGGAATAGTTAAACTTCTCACATTTCTTGGAGAACCCGGCCCACTGCTCTGTTTTAGAATTCAGGGTTTTGTGGTCTCCCCACTCCGGCCCCCCCTTTTTGCTCCATTTTGAAGATTTGCCAAGGATTTTCATTCTTGTGCCTGGCGCATAGTAGGCATTTAATAGATACTTGTTGAATTGAACTGAAATGTCAGGGGAGTGATAGATGGGAATCGGGAATCTTGAATGTCCTTTTCTAACAAAATGTTGCCCACTGCTGTGAGCACTTACCATGGTTTCATTTTTTACCCTATTCATTGAATAAGAACCAGAACATCAAAGAGGCCCAGATTGGCAGCTGGGAGCACCCCTGAACTATGGCAGGAATCTGGGTCTCCCCCTTTGAGGGAGAATGATGATTGGTCCCTAAGCAATTGGACCACATCTGTGCACTCAACTTTTGTTCACGTGGGGGTGAATTGAGGAACATTAGGATCATGATTTAAGTTGGAAAGGATTTACAAATCACTTCATCTAAAATCATTTTACATAAGAGGAAACTGAGGCCCAGAGAGATATGGTCACACAAATGACAACCAGGAAAGCTCATCATTGGGAAAACCTCATCATCCTACAAAATCCCACCAGTCCTAGTGCTTTATCTCATGTTCCTTCTGATTTGGAGCCAAGAACTCCAAAATCTCCATAGAACAATGGAGTTCAATTCAGACCTAACTGCACCATGATGGGACTTCTCTGCCCAGCTTCTCTACTATACCCCCATATTGGAGAACTCATCTTCCCCCACTTTTTACTTTCCTTTTGTCTGCTTTCTTCTCCCATTAGAAAGGGTTTGGTTGTTTGGTTTGTGGTTGGTTTTTTTGGAGGGAAGGAGTAGTTTGCTGATTTTTTTTTCCTCTTCAAATTATAATTTTTTTTTTTCCCATTAGACTACAAGCTCCTTGAGTGTAGGAATGGGTCTTTAAAAAAAAAAAATGTGTCTCTTATGTTTAGCACAGTCCCTAGAACACACTAGATATTTAATGTTCATTGACTGACTAACACAAGTAGCAAATGGAAGTTCAAAACCACAGAATTTCAGAGTTGGAAGGGACCTCATGGCTAATGAGTCCAGTCTCAATAAGCTGGTAAGAGAAGATTTTAAAATAATCTCTTCCCTCTTCAGCCTGTACCTGGAGCCCCTGATTAAATCATCTCACTTTGGGGGCAAGTCTTGGCTTGTTATTGTAATTTCTGTTAGGCTGTCCCAAAAGCCTTAGGTGCAGTTTAAAGCTACAACTAGCGTTAAGATTATTGGTATACCCTATAATAGTTGAACTTTGAAATGCCCCAATGGGGTAGAAGAATAGGAGAAGGGAGGATTGAGTACAATTTGCAATTTTTAATAAAAAACTTTGAATGTAAATTCGGGTAGACAGTTAATGCTGGATCTGGAGTCAACAGGAATGGAGCTCAAATCTGGCCTCAGGTACTTTCTAGCTCTGTCACCCTTGATAAAGTCATTTAACTTCTGCCTATCTCAGTTTCCCCATCTGTAAAATGACAGCTAATAATAGCATTTACCTCCCAGGGCTGTTGTGAAGATCACATGAGATCATATTTGTAGAGCTGCTATTATTGAGCTCATCTTTGGCATATTACTAATTTCTCCAGTTCTACAGAGCAGGTACACACCCATAAAAGGTAATTTTACACACAAAAACAAAGTAAAAAGTGGGGAGGATGAATTCTTTAATATGGAGCATGGTGGAGAAGCTGGGCAGAAAAGTCCCAAATGGTGCGGTAAGGTCTGAGCAGAAAAGTCCCAAACAGTGCGGTAAGGTCTGAGCTGAACTCTGTTCTTCTATGGAGGTTTTGGAGTTCTTGGTTCTCCCCTCCAATCAAGGGAAGAGATGAGGTAGACTAGCCCTAGGGCTGGTGGGATAAATTGAAATTCATTGAAATCATGTGCTTCAGTCCTTTCAATCTGTTCTACTTTTCCTGCCTCCATTTCGGGTTCTCTTGGTAAAGACTGGTTTGCCATTTCCTCCTCCAACTTATTTTATAGATGAGAAAACTGAGACAAACAGGGTGAAGTGACTTGCCTAGAGTCTCATAGTAAGGAAGTATCTGAGGCCAGATTTGAATTCAAGGAAGATGAGTCTTACTGTCTACAAGCTGGGTAGTCTATCCACTATGGCGCCACCTAGCTGCCCAACAAAGAAATACAGTTAAATAAAAACAATGTAGTAACTACTTTTGGAGATATATGCTGCTTTTTGCCCTTGTTGTCCTCACCTTTGCCACGAGGAGGGATAAATTATTCAAAGAACCAGAGGAAGGCCTCTAATTTGTTGGCTCTATCCTTTATGGATTAGATTGAACAAAAAAAAAGAAAAAGCATAAAAAGTTTGCATCTACCCTGTTGGAAGGAGTACCTGATTCAAGGAGAATAATGATGTGTGATGTCCTATAGTCCTTTATAGTGTTATCTGATATGGTCCTTACCATGTCAGAGGTTAAGGAGCCATGGGCATCCCTGGTTTATGAGTGATGAAACCGAACAAAAGTGATTTATTCAAGGACATATGGTCGATATGAATGGTAGGCCTGAGACTGCATCCCAGAATGTTCCCCAGTCCGGACACCAGATAAAATATATAGCCTTGAGTGAAACAGATAGAAAGTTAAGCCCCCAAGTTCTGTCTTAGAAATGTAGACTCAAAGAAGAATCCAGTACAGAAGCCAGCACCATCTTAACATCATTGAATCTGAAAATTATTGTTAAAGGGTCTTCATGGGATTTTTGAATAGTTCCTTAATATTTCAAGGATCCATGATTTTGTTGGAGGTGGCTACTCCTTGCACCAAGGCAGCTGAGCTCTCTGGGGTAGGTACTCTTAGATTTGTTGTGGATGAAAAATGGATCATCCAGCAATCATTCATCCAGTAGAGAATCTGTCTGAAACGTCCTAGGTTGGTTCTTGGTGAGGGATGTCTGTATTCAGTCCACGACATTAAGTAAGTGGCAGTCCTGAGTCAGTCATTGTGCTGGGTGCTAGACATACAAATATAATGTTCCTACCTTCAAGGAGCTTATATTCTGTTCCTAAGCTTTTCTGCTTAGAAGGCCTTATCTGATCATGGTATTCCATCTGCATAGTCCTTGAGTGTTAGGTTCTTACTAAGTGCTAATGAGATAATGAGATATTAGGTTCTTACTAAGTTCTAAGTCGGTACTTGACAATTCTCTAGTTCCGGCCTTTACTGGGAGTTTTACTTGTGAATTTCTGGGGAAGAGCTTGCATGCTTAGGAGGAGCAAGTTCATTGGTTGAAGTAATTCTTCCCAGAAGCCCTTGCATTATCCCACAACCATTCTCTGGGAGGATAAAGAGGGCAGCTCTGGAGGAAAAGTGAGTCTCTGTTCTAGATCAGACTTGAGGCAGCTCTCTGCAGGAAGGGAAATCGCTTTTCTGGACGACAGTTAATGGCAACTGTCTGGAGACAACGGTTCTCTACAGGAAGAAGAATCTGTCCGAGAGATTTGAGTTGACACAGCAGATCTCCTCCCAGAGAGCGATCGGCAGCTTCTGGGGACAACTGCACGTTACACTTGAGAACCCAGGCTCCGGCCCCTCCCTGAGTCCATGAGACATCAGAGGTAGATGATCTGCTCTAGTTAATAGCTAACAAATCAATTAAATAAATTAGCCATCTGCAAGATGAAGAGTTTGGATTTGTGGGCCTCTAAGAGCAATTCTGTCTCCCAAGTCACTGATCGTGTCCCACCACTTCCCCCCGGAGAAGTCCCTTTGTGGAAGAGAGTTCCTGGAAGAACTTAGGGTTCTGGGAATGCCTCCTCCAACTTAGGAGAGTAAGTTCTGTGCTCAGTTTCACGATGGCATATTTTTTGAGGATTTCTGGGCTTCGTTCTCTGCTGATTAAGGTGCAGCCCCTAACGTGGTCTTGGAGGATCTGAAATGGGCCCCAAAGACTGGGGAGACGTTGGAGGCCTGTTAGGATTACAATTGAGAGGCGACAGGACATTTACAGAGGCCCAGTTCAGAGTTGGAGCCAAACAGCTTATGTTGACTGCAATAATCTTTCTCTGACTTATCCAATCTTGTGACAAAACATCGAGAGGCTTTTGTGTTTCTTGGTGTTTTTTTTAATGGGGGGGGTAGAGAGTTGATTTTCAAGAGCTGTGTTCAGCTAGCATTAGACTCTACCTGTTCAGTGTTGCTCAGGCTGCAGATTTTGATACCTGGGCCGTGCCGGGAGTGAGGTCACCCAGAGGGCAGGCTGGGTGACATAACACGATTGCCTGCTTTTGCGGGGTGACAGTTGAAAAGAGAGACAGGTCAGGATAGCTGTACTCCCTCTAAAGACTGGCTCAGAACCAGACCTTCTCCGGGAGCTCATGTTACTGACGGCCCTCGGTAAGCCAGACAAGCTTCGAGCTCTGCCAAGTGAGGAAAGAAGATGGGGCCCAGCTCTTAGGACTACCCGCTCTTAAGAACTGAGGTTTCCAGGCTCCTTTAGCAGAGATGCCCATGTGGCATGGGGGAGAGTGTGTAACATAAACTCAAAAAAAAACCTGAGTTCAAATCCCACCTCAGCTCCTCAGGACCTTCGTGATCCTGGACAGCTCCCCATGTTTCCAGCCTCAGATTGCTCATCTATATAATGAGGGAGTCAGGTGCCTCTACATTATCTTCCAGCTGTGAATCTGTGTTTGGACAACTTGAGTGGTTGACATTTAGAGCCATCCTAGCCAATAATCACTGACTAAACATCTTCTCTGGGCTAAGGTTCAGAGGGGAAGGCAGAAAGACTCCTGCTCTCAGGTGGTTCACATCCTCGTGAGAGAGAGCAGGGAGATGTGGGAGTCCGGCCACGCAGTGATCTTAATAGCTAACTTTTAGCCCCCCCTGGTCCTCAGTTCCCCTCTCTGTTCAGGGAGGGCTTCGATTCTTTCCAAGGTCCCTCCCGTTTCTAAGTCTGGGATCCCATAATTGTCAAGTGATTAATATTTAAGGCAGAACGGTCTAGCAGTGTTTTGTTAAGCAGCCACTCTGATGCCAAAGATAAAAATGGAGTTGTCTCTTCTGAAAGAGCTTCTATTCTAGGGGAGGATTACATCATGGGCACTCAGCGGGGAAGAAAGTTCAGACCTGTCATTGATTTCACCCATGTGAGGTTCTGCTTGTGTGGAAACTCAAGCCCATTTAGCAATGACTCACTAACGTACTGAGGAGGCTAGGGACTTGCCCAGGATCACACAGCCAGATTATTAGAGAGAGGACTTTGTGTTTTTGATTCTACATTGGCAGTTCAACTGGTACCGCAGGTATCGGGGAGGGTGGACTCAGTTGGTCATTGAAGAGGAGGGACAGAAAGCAAATAACTGAAGAGCTGAGGAGTTCTACCTGTGTAGTACCTTGAGGGAAGCTACAGATTAAGAGGTAGAGATGCTGAAGAAGTCGGGGAGGGAGCTGGCCGGCAGGTACAAGCAAGGTCATGTCAATTTTACTTATAACCAGAAAGTAGATTTATAAATCCTCCTTTCTCTTTACCTTTAAGATCCTCCACCAAAGCAATGAGAAAGCTCCCCAAACCAACATAGGCAACCCTGTTCCCCACAACTCCACAACAGGCTTATACGATTGTCTAAGGCACTGAGCAGTTAGAGGACTAGACCAGAGCCACACAGCCAATATGTGTCAGAATCAAGGATCCCATCCAACCAAACCCTTCAGATTCCCTTGCTTGCTCTCACTCAACCAGAAATGGGAGTGGCAGGTGCGCTGAAATAAGAACCCACCCTCCTTTGCTTAGAGCTAGGATTGACATTCCTTCAATTTACCTCCGACTTAAGCTGCCCATTGGGCTGGAGTTTGATGTACTTTCTTTGTCCTCCATTTTTCCATTTCTCAATTTAGCTTCTGTTTTGACTGAAAAAATGCTGATGTTTTCTGTTCTCAGCTCCTTTTTTTTTTTTTTTTTTTTTTTAAACATCTAGATACTGTTCCTGGCTCCCTGGAAAATGAGCTGAAATCCAAGTGGGAAAACCTGTTGGGTCCCGATTATGAAGTAATGGTATGTTATTATCCTTCGATAAAATGTACTCACGTCTGGCTTAATGTGAGGCTCGTAACGTAGTAATTAGAAGAAACAAGCACTTCTGGGAATGGCTTCCCTCCCCCTAACCCTCTTCCTTGTATTGGAAATAACTGATTGGGAAAATCACAGTGGTTTGAAATGTAAGAACCGTTAGGGATGAAAAAAGAAATCCAACTGTGATTCCCAATGGTTTACTTCGCGTTGGAACGATTTAAGGCGCAGTCGTCAGAACAACGAGGAGGTGGCAGGGGGAATGCTTGCCTTTAAATTTGTCACATTCATCAGCTACTTAGAGCGGCTGGCATTTTGATGATTGTCTTTGCGATCTGTTTGTTTTATTGGCCGCCAACACAGCTTGGGATATTAGTCCTACGTTTCACCCAGAATCTTCGACTTTTATGAGCAAAGTAAAGGAATGATGATTGAGCAATCTGGGGGGGAGGGAAGTAATTTCAGTTAGGTTGGAATTGCATGGGCCCCCAAGCCCACTGGATTTCCTTTCACCTGTTATTACAATCAAAGAAGGATTTCTCTAAGATTTTTCATGAAAGAAGAGAGTTTGACATTTAGAAAAGACTTAAGCTTGGCTTACAAAAGCTTTTTGTAATAGAAAAAAGTTCCTTTTGAATCTCTCTCTTTTTTTTTCTTTCCTGTGTTTATTCAAGCTAACAGTAATAGAATATATAATGTTACACAATTGTAACATTAATATGTCTCCTTATGGCATTAATATAAATGATGATATCAGAATATTAGTACAAGTGATCATGAATATTTTATATTTGTTATTCTATATAATGATGATGTGGTGGTTGCCACTTATATAGCACCTACTGTGTGCCACATACTGTGCTTTAACATTATCATCTCATTTGGTCTTCACAACAATCTGGGAGGTAGATGTTATTATTTTCCCCATTTTATAGTTTAGAAAACTGAGGGAGACAAAAGTGAAGTGATTCACCCAAGAACATATGGCTTGTAAGAATCTGAAACTGGATTTGAATTCAGGTCTTCCTGTCTCTACATCTAATGTTTTTACCTGTGGACTACTGGTATCAGTGTCAGAATATCAGATGCAAAATCCATTTATTTAAACACAATTGTAACTAGAATGAGTAACTGGTGATTTATCCCAGAGTGCCCGTCCTGGAGGTTGCTGACCAAGGTTGAAGTCTCTTCAGTAGGCATAAATGACAAAGTTTAGAAACTAGATCCTAAAAATAATTAGGAATAAGATAGGAAGCTTCGTCTGGTGGGCTGAGGTGAAGCCCCTGGCTGCGCTTCTCCATCTGCCAGGATGGAATGTAGATTCTTGTGCCAGAGGTCGTGGAGTTTTTATCTCCACTCTCTGAGTCTTGTTCCATCAAAGGTACATTTGATTTTTCTTGACTCAGAAAAAAAAAAAATCTAATTACATTTGTATTTTTAAAAGCAGGGAGACAAGAGAGGCTAAATGAATTGCTTACAGAATTGTCCCAGAGCTGGCAAAGGTCAGACCAGGAAAAAACATGTTTTTTTGTCCTAACTTGTCCTAACTCATAGATAAAAGGGCTGAGGGCTGTCTATGAATTTAGCTTTTGGATTTTGGTTCTGCTACTAGATGACCTCAAAGGATCCCCTTAAATTCTAAGTCTCCAATCTGGTGCCTTATTGCTTCTGACCCCACTGACTTCAGGTTTTTTTCTCTAGGACTTTAAGTAGGCCTGATGGCAAGAAAAACTTCTTAGCAATAAGAAGGGTCCAGAAGGCACTCCCTCAATCAGCCCTTTCTGTAAGCTGGCCACTGGACTAAGTGCTGGGGATCCAGAAAGAGCCAGATGATGATCCCTGCCCACAAGGAGCTTACAATCTAACGAGCACATGGGCGGATAGTTTGCTTTGGGGAGAAGAGTGTTCCCCTTTCCAAGAGTTTCCAAGAACACTTTATACAGAAACAACAAAATTATTTAAATATCAGTTTTGATGGACAAGGCTCTTTTCAGGCCAATTCCAATAGACTTGTGACGGAGAGCCATCTGCACCCAGACAGGACTGTGGGGATTGAGTGTGAATCACAACCTCGTTGTTGTTGTTTGCTTGCTTTTTGTTTCCTTTTTGATTAGATTTTTCTTATGTGGCATTAAAATCGTAGAAATATATATAGAAGAATTGCACATGTTTACTATATATTGGATTACTTGCCATCTGGGGGAAAGAGTGGGGGAAGGGAGGGAGAAAACAGGCTTTGCAAGGATGAATGTTGAAAATTTTCTGTGTGTGTGTTTTAAACATTTTAAAAAGTTTTATTAAAAAAAAAAAAAAAAAAAAAGAAGAGCTCTTCTGGGTCTAGGCTGGGTAGGCACCTGTCAGGGATATTATAGAGGGGACTGCTCTCATTTCTATTCAGTTTCCTTGTCTGTAAAATGAGGGGATTGGACTGCCTGGCATTTATGATCTCTTCTGGCTCAGAGCCTAAGGCCTCAAGCAGATCAGATTTGGGGGGGACTCTTATTGTTAGGGTGTCTCAGATCCTGCAGGGGCTGTTTTCATTTACAGCCCCTTCCTCCCTGCTCCCCAAATTTAACCACCACCCAATAGGATGAATGTTTCTGTGTATGTGGTGGAAGTGAATGGAGGGTTGGACATGAAGTTGCCAGTGTGTATTAGAAATTTCTTTTTAAATGTATAAAGAAACCCAATTTGTTATTTTTCAGAGCTCTCCTGCTTGTCTGGTTTTTCTACTGATCTCTATCCTAATTTCTTTGCATTTAAAAAAAAAAAAGTGATCCTCTTTATATTTGTTTTTCAGTTTTGGTCACCCTATCCCTGGTCCCTTTCTTCCTCCTTATTCTAAAATGGAAAGAAATAAAAATAAATCTTCGTGTCAATTACCCCCAGTAAAATAAACAAAATCTGTCATTGTCTATGTCTGACAATGTGTATCTCCTTTTGCCAGTGGAAGTTGCCAGTAAATAGTGGCTTTCATTATTGATCCTTTGGAATCATGATTGTAGCAAAAGTTACAATGTCTTCCAAAGGTTTTTTTCTTTATGAAGTTTTGTTACTGTGTAAATTATTCTCCCAGTTCTGCTACTTCACTCTGAATCTGTTCAAATGAGTCTTCCTTGAAACAGTCTGCTAGGTAGAGGTGGAGAGTTCAAATTTGACCTCAGATATTTGTTAGCAGTATGATCCTGGACAAGTTACTTAACTCCTAACTCCTGTTGCCTCTGTTTCCTCATAGTACCCACTTCCCAGAATTATGAGGATTAAATAAGATATTTCTAAACCACTTTATAAGCCTTAAAGTGTGATATATTAATTACACCTTTTTAAATTATCTAATTTTCTCCCCATAAACCATTCTCTTAGTACTGTCTTCTTAGACTGTCTGAACCTCAGCTTCTTTATCTGTAAAATGGAGATTAAAAATAGTGCTTACTTCCCAGGGTTGGTATGAGAAATAATATTTGTAAACCTTTGAGTTTTATATGTGTGCTGTCATTAATTTTGCTTATGGTGCTATGGTATTTCTTTACATTCACATATCCTTAACTTATCCAGCCATTTCCTCAGTTATTAAGCCCTTAACTTTTTTTCCTCTGGTAAAACAAGTGGTTCTAATACTTTTCTATATAAAGCTCCTTTTCCTCTTTGATCTCTGGGCTATGGAGCTAGTAGTTTTATCTCTGTGTCAAATGATGTACCCGATTTAGTAACTTTGGAGGTAATTCCAAAGATTTTGTGATTCTTAAAATACATATATGTGTGTTTGTGTGTGTGCATTTTTACCTTCTTATGTTCAACTTCTGAGCAAATTTAAAATTTGTAGTAAGTGAGATACTGTGGATAGAAGAAGCAGGCTGGGATTATAGTTCAGGAGAAAAAGGGTCATCTATGTCTTGGCTGTACTACTAATTGGTTATTTGATCTTAAGGAAAATCACTTTCTCCCTCAAGGTCTCAGCTTTATCTCATTTGTAAAATGAGAGGGCTGTACCAGACAGGGGTCCTAAACTTTTTTGTATCCGGGGCTCCTATTTTAAATTTGGTGATACTCATGGACTTTTTCTTAGAATCTTGTTTTTATTTTTTACTTTTAAAAAAATAATAGTTTTTTTTATTTTTCAAAATACACATAAAGATAATTTTCTTTTCTTTTCTTTTTTTTTAATAAAGATAATTTTCAACATTCATCCTTGCAAAACTTTGTATTCCAAATTTTTCTCCCTTCTTTCTCCCCTGCTCTAGACAGCAAGTAATCCAATATAGGTTAAACATGTGCAATTCTTCTAAACATATTTCCATATTTATCATGCTATATAAGAAAAATCAAATCAAAAGGGAAAAAATTTGAAAGAAAAAAACAAGCAAACAATAATAACAAAAAAGGTAAAAATACTATGTTGTGATCTACATTCAGTTCCCACAATCCTCTCTCTGGGTGCAGATGGCTCTTGTTTTCACAAGTCTGTTGGAAGTGGCCTGAATCATCTCATTGTTGAAAAGAGCCAAGTCCATTAGAGCTGATCATCACATAATCTTGCTGTTGCTGTATACAAGGTTCTCTTGGTCCTACCCACTTTACTCAGCATCAATTCATGTAAATTTCTCCAAGCTTTTTTGAAATCATCCTCCTGATTTTTTTTTTTTCCCCCCCTGTGGCAACTGGGGTTAAGTGACTTGCCCAGGGTCACACAGCTAGGAAGTATTTAGTGTCTGAGGTCAGATTTGAACTTAGGTTCCTCCTGGCTTCAGGGTTGGTGCTCTGTCCACTGTGCCCCTGTAGTTGCTCCTTGTTGATTCTTTTTTATAGAACAATAATATTCAATGACATCTATCTACCATAACTTATTCAGCTGTTCCTCAACTGATGGGCATCCATTCAGTTTCTAGTTTCTTGCCACTGCCATAAAAATTTTTGCACATGTGGGTCCTTTCCCTTTTTTTAATGATCTTTTTGGGTTAGCCCAAACTACTTTAGCCCAGTAGAAACATTGCTGGAACAAAGGGTATGCACAGTTTGATAGCCCTTTGGATAGAGTTCCATATTGCTCTCCAAAATGGTTGGATCATTTCACATACTCTACCAATAATGTATCAATGCCCCAGTTTCCCCACATCTCTTCCATCATTTATCATTATCTTTTCCTGTCATCTTAGGCAATCTGAGAAGTGTGTGAAGTGTTACCTCAGAGTTGTGTTATTTTGCATTTCTCTAATCAACAGTGTAGAATTATGTTTTTAAATGCATCAAATAATACAGTCTTACAAAGGAAAAATCATACTGAAATACCTTTATTTTAAAAAGTTTTGGAACCCCAGGTAAGAATCCATGGACTAGAGGGTCTCTAAGATATCTCCTACTTTAAACTTCCTGGGGGTTTAAAAAAAAAAAGAAAAAGAAAAAAGAAAAGAATAAATAGACATTACCCTTTTGAGGACTCATTGGCTTTTTGTCATTTCTGGCATTTGGGAAATACTGAGTTCTTTCAGAGATATTGACCACATATAAGGCAATTAACTAGCTCAGTTGGCGTCCCAAGGAAATGGAAACTTCCTGGGATATTTGGTCAGATAGCTTGAAATAAGAAATAAATATGTTTGGTTTGGTTTTGTTCTTACAAGTATTTAAAATTAACATTTAAAAAATTCTTACAAGTATTTAACATTTCTTAATTCCTAAATTCTTCAGGTTGTCATTTTGGATACACAGATCATTGATGATGCTGAGTTACAGAAATTTTCAAAGGTAAGCACTATTTATTTTTTAAAATAATTTTGAATCTTTAAAACTGCTCCTAAAGTATTGAGAGAACCCCTGCTGATGTGATATGTTATGATATATTTCCTTATTCTAATTTTCCCAGTTCTCTTTTGTCTGCCATATCTGCAGTTTCACCTGTATCTATCATAAACTTTGTATTTACATATCTCTCTCATTAGTATGTCAGCTTGTTGAGGGCAGGCACTGTTTTTTTTTTTTTCATTTCTTTCTATTCTAAGTGCTTATTATAGGGCCTTGTACAAAGTGTTGGTGTTTAATAAGTGCTTGTTGATATATTTTTAAAAGCAAGTTCTATGACTAACAATTGTTTTTAAATTAGTTATTTCTGGATATGGCTATTTTCCTCCTTTCCTGCTTTAGATCCGAAATTTGTGACTTCATTGGATAGCATTGGCAAAAAAATCTGAAATAATTCCCTACTTATATAAAGTTCCTTAAATAAAGGAGATAGGTTTCATTATTGGTTCTCTTGAAATCATCTTTTTTCTTTTAAAAATACAATTGAGTTTTTTAAGCTAAATTTTATTTCAGTTATTGAAAATCTATCTTTTATCCCCTTTATCTTTCCACCTGTCTTCTACTTCTCCAAATGAGGAAAAAACCCAAATAGGGATTACATATAGTCAATTAAAACGGATAAGATATAATGATATAAATTTATAAAAATAAGAGCCATTCCTCAATTGATAGTCAAAGAATATGAAAATCATTTTTCAGAGAAAGAAATACATGCAATGAAAAATTATGTGAAAAAATGCTCTAATTCACTGGTAATTAGAAATGAAATTTAAAACAACTCTTTAGTACACCCTCATATGCATCACATTCCACCATCTTTCTATCAGGAAGTAGAAATGATATTTTGTCACAAAACTTCTGGAATTGGGGTTGATCAGAGCAATAAAGTCTTTGAATATTGTTTGTTTTCCACTGGGTTGTCACTGTGTATATTCTTCTTTTGGTTCTGCTCACTTCATTCTACATCAAGTCATAAATGCCTATCCCTGCATCAAGTTATAAATCCTCCTAGATTTTTCTGAAGCAACATCCTTCATCATTTTTATATCATTTCACAATATTAGGCATCCCTTTAATTTTCCTCTTTGCCTTTGCAAAAAAGCCAAAATTAAAAAAAAAAAAACAAAAAACAAAAAAAACCTTCTTTAAATGTTTTTGTACATAGGGTTCCTTTTATTTTTGCTTTAATCTTTGGGAGATAAGGAACTAATATTGGTGTCACTAGGCCTAAAAGTAGGTGACATTGAATAAAGCATGGTTGGATCAATTCATAGTTCCATTAGAAATATATCAATATATGTGTTTGTATTTCATCCAGTATTTATACATTCTGATTTTGTCACCTTTGCCATTTCCATACATGTGATGTAGAGCCACATAAATTGCATTTCTCTTTATTGTTATTTAGAGCATTTTTCAAATGGCTTTTGATTATATGAATTGCTTCCTCTGAAACCTTTTTTTTTTTCTTCCATATTCTCTGAGCATTTATCAATTGGTGAATGTATCTTATTCTTATAAATTTAAATTCCCTATATGTCTTACAAAGAAGAAAATTATTAAAGAAACATGTTGCAGAGATTCTCTCTCCCCACCCCATTTATTTGTTTTACTTCTGGTTTTAACTACATTGATTTTGTTTTTGTAAATATTTTGGTGTGATAAAAAAAGAAAAAAAATTAACTTCTGTGATCCTTTTTATCTTATTTGGTCATGAACTCTCCTTATCTATATATTGACAGGCAATTTCTTCATTGCTCATCTTATTTGTTTATGATATCAGCTTTTATTTCTAAATCATGTATCCATTTGGAGTCTTTCTTGGTATATGATATGGCATGTAGATGTAGTTGTAGTTTCTGCCAAATTGTTTTTCATTTTTCTCAGTAGTTTTTATTAATTTTTTTTAATATGTTGAATTTTATCCTCAGTAGCTGAGATCTTTGGGATTATCAAATACCTGGCTATTATGCCCATTTGCTTCCATTATATTATATGCCTAATCTGTTCCATGTAGCATTCTCTCTAATTCTTACACAGTATGAAATAGTTTTGTTGATAACTATTTTGTAATACAGTTTAAAACCTGGTATTTGTTGGGCTTCTTTGTTCCCTCTTTATTCTACTTTTTTCTGCAGGGTTCTAGACTTGTTCCTCTAGAAGAATTGTGAAATATACAAACATTTACATAAAGACACATAAATATTCTTTTTTTTTTTTTGCTTCATTTTTGTTTTTTATGTTTTCATAATCATTTTGCATTTTATTTTTTCTGATTCTCCTTGTTTCACTCAACCATTTAAAAGTATTTTCCCATATTTTTCAAAATTCCTCCTGCTTGTTATTTCCACATCATTGTTTCCAGTTCTTGGTTCTTTCTTATAGATTCTAAACTCCTTGAGGGCAGGGACATTTTTGTGTTTCTATTTCTAGTGCCTAGCAAAATGCTTAGTACAGAAAAGTCACTTAATAAATACTTGTTAATTGATTTAATATAAAAAATGCTGGTATGATGATTTCAGTATGCAACATAGATTTGGATAGTCTATAATATAACACAATTTTTACCTGTATATTACCAAAATTATTACAATAGCACTTTGTAGTAACAAATCAATATTTATGTTTCATATATATTTATTATGTATGCCTTATCTCTATATACTTATGTATGTATGTATGCCTTTCAGAGTCTTAAGCATTTACTGAGATATTAAGAGGAAATGTCAAAACAAAAGATTTTTTTAAAAAATAGAAACATTACAGGTAAATAATATGGGAATCTATGACTTCCAGAAGAGAGGAAGCAGCTCAATTTTTGACTATGACTACTTCAACTCCCCTAAATAGGAATTGTCCTTGGGTGTTTTGTTATAGTTCTTTAAATTGTTTTGTTTGGCATCTAGTGAAATTTGAAACTTAATGCCAAGTTCCAAATATTTTAACTAATAAATCCATTGTGGACCAGATGTTGACATGCTAAAAGCCAGCCACAATTTGAGTCATGGGGTTGGGTACTTTTCTAAAAAATTATTTTGGTTGCCTTTGTAGCTAGCAACCAAAACCCAGAGTTAAGCACTGAGTTTTTCCTTTTGGTAATCTCACATTAGCCGGATTGTAAATTCTGTGTTATTCTCTATAAGCAGAGAATCAGAGGCCACAGGGATGGAAAACCATTGAAAGAAGCCCTCTAACTTGGAAAATTTTATTTTACCACCAGTGGGAGTAGCAAATGGAGATTTTGGTTTTTGCCAATGTTTCAGAAATGAATTATATTGTTAGAACTCAGTGGAAGTAATAGAACTGGACTTGATCTCATGTGGATCAGTGTGAATAGTAGAATGAACAGTTGATGTAAAAACATGGAAGACCTCTCTGTATGATTTTTATAGTCCACTGAGCTTCTCTGAAGGTTCAATTTTCTCACCTATAAAATGGGGATTCCTGTGACTGCCTCAGAGAGTCATTTTTTTCCTAATTAATCTTTTTCAATTATGATACATTTTTTTCTCTCATGCCCCCTACTAGAAAGGAAGGAAGGAAGGAAGAAAGAAAGGAAGGAAGGAAGGAAGGAAGGAAGGAAGGAAGGAAGGAAGGAAGGAAGGAAGGAAGGAAGGAAGGAAAGAAGAAAGGAAGGAAAGAAGGAAGGAGGGAAGGAAGGAAGGAAGGAAGGAAGGAAGGAAGGAAGGAAGGAAGGAAGGAAGGAAGGAAGGAAGGAAGGAAGGAAGGAAGGAAGGAAGGGAGGAAGGAAGGAAGGGAGGAAGGAAGGAAGGAAGGAAGGAAGGAAGAGAGAAAGGAAGGAAGGAAGGAAGGAAGGAAAGGAAGAAGGGAGGTAGAGAGGGAGGGAGGGAGAAAGGACATTGCATTATCATTGTATGTTTCATTCTCCTGGCTATTTTTTTTTTTTTTTTTTTTTAATTTTTAGGCTGGGGTTAAGTGACTTGCCCAGGGTCACACAGCTAGGAAGTGTTAAGTGTCTGAGACCAGATTTGAACTCGCGTCCTCCTGAATTCAAGGCTGGTGCTCTATCCACTGCGCCACCTAGCTGCCCCTCCTGGCTATTTTTCTATCAGGAAACAGCAATATATTGATTAAAATGCCTAAGTTTTTCCAAATTTTTTTTTTTCCAATTTTGATGTTTTTGTATAAATTGTCTTTCTAGTTCTTCTCAGTTTCATTAGCTGCAAAGCAGGAATATTATTACACTCTGACTATCCCAGAGAGTTCTTTTAAAGGGTGAATTTGATACTGCACATGAAATTGGTTTGAACATTATAAAACAGATATTAATGCTAAAAATTAATTATTTTCTGACTATACATGTTTGCTTCCTGCTACTTAGCATCTGTCATGATATGGCTATCTTCTCCATTTATGTGTGTGTGAAGCTATTTGTGGAATACATGATACATGCCATAGAAGCTCCCTGGTTGTTTTTTCCTCCTAGACATTATGTTTGTAATTCAGGTAGCTTTCTCCAACAGTGGTTAACCAATGGAGAAGAAAGGATATGCCACACAATCCAATAAGGTTTTATTTTTGACAAAGATAAAAGATTTTATGAAAATAAAAATGCATATCACAACTCTGATCTACCAATTATTAAATGTAGATGTAAAGGACAGTGCCATTTGGAATAAAGTGATTTAAATATTTAACACTTTCTTTACATTCTGATGCTTGCATAAATTGATTTTAGTTTTTATGACAAAAATAAAGATGAAAACAATTTCTGACTCATTCTGAACTTTTTCTTAGAATAAGACTTAGAATGGGACTTAGGAGCAACTTTGTGCTTGGTTATTGGGTTAGGAGCTTCAGGACAGCTTTACATCAAAATCCCTTTTAAGTAAATTGCCAATGCTTTTGCTCTTACCAGCAGGATTGGCTTTTTAAAAATATATATTTTGAAGATTTTCATATACAAAGAACAAAAAAAGAGAACTGTGCTTGAAAACATGAATCTCCTTTATGTTCAGCTTGTTTTTTTGATAAGTATATGTTATATTTAGTATGGTTTTTTTTTAAAGCCATCCTGCTTTATGTTTGCTTCCATAATTTTCATGAAAATTCAATTTTATTGATGCCATTTGTTTTTCACATCACCTTTATGTCCTGATATCCCCTTTCCCTATTCTCCTGGAGAGCCATCTCTTAATAAAAGAAAAAGACAAATATATAGTTCAGCAAAACTAAACAACATAATGAAAAAGTCTGATGTCATTGTATTATTCTACATTCATTGTGCTCTGCTTCTACCCAGAAAGGAGGGAGACCCCTTTCATGTTCCTTCATTGGAGGGTTAACCTTGTTCTTTATGTTTCATAGCATTTTTGAAAATTGTTTTGTTGTTCTTTCTATTCATATTATTTTAGTCATTGTGGATACTGTTTTCCTGGTTCTATTTATTTCCCTTTGCTTCAGTTCATATAAATCTTCCCATGCTTCATTCTATTCCTCATATTCCTTGTTTCTTCTTCATGTAGGAAGATTCCATCACATTGATAAACCGTTGCTTCTTAGATTATGATTCCCAATTGTCGGGCATCTACCTGATTTCAAATTCTTTGCTACCACAAGAAAGTACTAGTCTATTGGAAATATTTTAGTGAATTTGAGGGTTTTCTTTTTATTGTAGCAGGATTGATTTTTAACTGCTCTCTCAAAATTTCTCCAAGAAATGACTCTACATATAATTTTCATTAGTGAATTTTTTATACCATATTCATTTTGTGACCTATCCTTTACAGTCAGCAAAATTAATACACAAATTAATTGTTTTCAAGCTGTGGGATAGCAAATCTTAATGTTTGCTGTACTTTAGTTTCGTTAGTATTTCTTTATTAACCTGTCTAGTCTTCTAGTATATCAGAATTTGATCTCTTAATGGAATTTAAGGGGATAGAGATATTAGTCTCTGTTTCTGTCTCTTTCTGTTTCTCACACACACATTTTCTTTTTTTTTTTTTTTTAATTTTATAATTATAATTTTTTAACAGTATATATGCATGAGTAATTTTTTTTTTATAACATTATCCCTTGTATTCATTTTTCCAAATTATCCCCTCCCTCCCTCTACTCTCTCCCCTAGATGACAGGCAATCCCATACATTTTACATGTGTTACAATATAACCTAGATACAATATATGTCACACACACACATTTTCTTTGTTTGTCTCTCAAGTGATAGTGTTTTCCTCTATTAATTGTGGTTGAGTTTTTTTTTTTAAACAATTTTTTGGTTACATTTTAAGTTCTGAACTGTCTCCTTTCCTCCCTACCATCCCTTTTTATTCTAGATAGGAACCATTGCTAAAAGAAATGAAAGAGTGACTTTTGAGAAATTTATTAGAAAGAGATAGAGAAATGGTGGGTTGGAGAACATGGAGCTTTTATGGATGAATGCCTCTGAAATAGGAACAGAGAGAAGCTGAAGGTACTTGAGAAAGAAGAACCAAGAGGAATTGATATAAATGAATAGTTACAGTTGTGAGAATAGTTTTTGGTTAAGGTAGCAGAGTATCTAGTTTGTGGGATTCTGGTCTTAGGTTTTGTGGAGAAAAAAAGCATCTATACTTGGGGGAGGTCAGTGTTCTTTAGGGTGCATTTAGGGCCCTGGGGATTAGTAGTGATTAGAGAGCCCTGAATGAATTAGGTGGAGTTAAATGAAATCATTTCTGGGTCAGTCTTTTTGGGGCTTTGTGCGTGTGAAGGTAGAAGGGTGTGGTGGTTTGATCAAAGCTCTGAAACAGCAGGTTGTATGTCATGAAGCCCAAGTCGTCATTTATTTTTCCTGCACTCCCTCCACCTGGCATGCACTCTATGGCCAAGTCTCGTTTCTACCTTCCTGACCTCTCTCTGGTCCTGGGAGACTGTCATCACCTCTTGCCTGCACTATTGTAATAACCTTCTGGTTAGTTTGCCTGCCTTAAGTCTTCCCCCACTCCAGTGTTTGCTGCCAAGCCCAGGGCTAAGTATGTCATGCTCATACTGAGCAAACTCCAGGCTCCCTATTTACTCCAGAATCAAGTGTAGAATATTTGGCTTGGCTCTTAAACCCACCGCATCTTGGCCCTTTCGTTTCCCCCCATTTTCTTACACTTTGTTCTTTTTCACACTCTGTGTGATCCAGCCACACTGGCTTTCTTGCTATTTCTTACACATAAACCTGGCTTTGGTATAGCATATTTTAAAGCTCTTGGCAAAATCATTTTTTCCTATTAAGTATTGCTGACCAAGATAGGAGGAAAATATGGCCAATGAGGACCACATAAAATAGTGATTTATATTTGGGAAGAAATGGGAAAGATTCTGCTTCTGGATATTTTTACATTTTCCATCCACCTTTTAAATTAGAAGTAAGGAGTATGAATCATTCAAACAATTCAATAATGCTAAAAAGTCTTCAGTTTCATATTAGGACCAATTAAGAGATTGAGAAACATTCAGGATAGGAGGAGAGGGAAGGCGATGTCTTGGTTCATGGATAAGGAGCCAAGTAAGGAAAACTAGAAGTGAGAGGGAGGTCAGCATTTATTTCTCCACCTGATTTCCATTCTTCAGTGGCAGATACCCATACACTTCTCCAACCTTCCCTCCCTTCCAATAATCGGCCCAAATTGCTTTCAACCCTTTGGTCAAAGCACTTGCTTACATATCCATGGTGACATCCAGAGAACATGCTGTTCTCTGAAGGTCTCATGCATCAGCATGGTTGCTGGAATTACAGCTCAGTGATCTGTGTTTGAGTTTTGACTTTGCCACATACTAAACATTATGACTGAGTAACTCATTGAATCTCTCTGAGCCTCAGTTTCCTCATGTATAAGATGAAGGAATCAGACTAGTTGGCCTCTGAGGCCCCTCTAACTCTTAATCTGTGACCCCCGCCTTCCCTGGCCAAAGCTGGTCCCATCCCTGGTACTCTCTTCTGCTCCCTGAGCAGCTGAATTTTGCTGCTAAATAAAAATATGTGTGTGTGTGTGTGTGTGTTTGTGTGTGTGTGTGTGTATAGACCTTGCATCCTCATCCATTCTTTCTTGAATCTCCAGGGAACAACTGCTTCTTTTTCCTCTTCTCCACTGTAAAAGATGGATATTTCTCCCTTGGTCATTGGCTAGGGTGACTCTGGGAAATATAATTTCAGGAAGAGTAGCTGAACTGATGATCTTCTGATGAAGGGCAGGAGCACCTGGGAGCTGTCCCAGGTCTAGAATCAATCAATTTTATTGATATTGAGCTTCCTGAGGGAAAGAAGCAGATAGCTGGCCCAGCAAATAGAACGCTGGGCTTGGAATCAGGAAGATGTGAATTCAAATCTTGTATGAATTTGAGAAAATCACTTAGCATTTTTATCTGCTTTAGTTTATTCATGTATAAAATGGGGGAAAAAATTATACTAGCTAATTCCCAGTATTGTTGTGAGGGCCAACTGAGGGTCAAATATCTATAAACTTCTATATAAAAGTTATTATATCATCATCATTATTACAAATGCTATCTCATTTGATCCTCACAACAATCCTAGGAGATAGCTACTATTATTATCTCCATTTAAAGATTAGGGAAACTGAGGAAGCAAATTAAGTGATTTGCCAAAGGTTGGGAAGGAGTGTGTTGTTTGAGGCAGGATTTGAATTCACATATTCATGACTTAAAAGACATTTGTTACAAGGGGAGCATTTTTCCTTTTCTTTTTTCCCTTCCAGTTGTATAGTGAGAGGGAGAGAAAAATGAAATTGAAAAAAAATATATGAAAAAGATGGAGAAACCGAGGCTTTTCAATGATTCGCCCAACATCAAACAGGGAGCCAATAATATGGAGAAGATTTGTACTCTCACTCTCTGACTCCCTTACTAATCCTCTGAGCTTGGGAAAAGTTTGCAGTTTGCTGGGTTAGATTGTAAGAACAAAAGGAATCAATCAAATTTTAATATTTAAAGTAAAGAGTCCCTCAAGGATTAGAGCAAGAAGTTATTTTAGAGATATGGCCTCTTCAGCATAGAGATCAGGAAAATGAGACTTCCACAGGAGAAGTGAAGTGACTTGCTTATAAAAGACTATTTTGCTTTGTATTTGGAAATTAGCACAGTGCCTAGAATATAGTAGGTGCTTAATAAATGCTTGTTGGCAAAAATGTCATGAAGCATTATAATTGAATGATGGAAGCTCTAACATCATAAAATTCAGTCTTCAAAAAAAGGATCACTGTTTAGGAAATTGGATGCTCTGTCACTCTCTGTTCCCCAGGCAAAAGACATTAAGAAACGCCTTAGTAGTAGAATATCTAGCAGTATCCATCTTGAAGGAGCTGGTGGGTGCATGGATCCAGGTCAGGGGACAGACAGGGTGCAGGATCTGGCCTTCCTCTGGTTCTGGGGGCTAGGGAGCTGTCTCTGAGACAGAAAGTGCCGAGAGTAGCAGAGTTCTTTCTCTTTGCGCTGCGATGGCTGTCTCGTATGAAGATGGACGACTCTATGCTAGTGTTATTTCTTGTGCCGGACCCCCTACCGTCAGCAAGATTTCCACCCAGCCTGTGGGTCCAGGTGATGGATTGGCCTGGGCTACTCTGACACCATCTCCCCCATGGTCTTGTGGTCCATCAGCAAGCAAAGTGAGCTGGCTGGCAGGCGTTAGCGGCTACTCTGCCATTTCTGATGCATTGTCTCTGAGTGTTCCAGGCTGTTTCGGTTTGATGTACTGTTAGAGGTATTAGAGGGCCTTAGCTGGTGGTTGACATCCTCAATATTTATGGAGTGGTTGGATTTCTCTGAACTGGGCAGGGAAGAAAGAAGACCAAAATGTATATAAGAAATGGGGATGAAATTTGGAAATCCTAGAGGAGGGGTGGTGGCCAAAACCAAATTAACAAGCATTTATTTATTAAGCACTTACTGTGTGCTGGGCTCTGTGCTGAGGATACAAAGAAAGGCAAAAATTCAATCCCTACCCTCAAGGTGCACCTATGCCAGGGGGAGAGATTTGTGGAATGTTTTACATGTGTTGCTTTATTTAGTCCTCGTGGCAACTCTGGGAGTAAATACTATTACTATTCCTATTTTACAGTTGAGGAAACTGAGACAGAGGTAAGTAATTATTAGTGAAATGAAATTTCTTTTTTTCTTCCTTCTTTCTTTCTTTGAAATTTCCCTTCCTTCCTTCCTTCCTTCCTTCCTTCCTTCCTTCCTTCTTCCTTCCTTCCTTCCTTCCTTCCTTCTTCTTCCTTCCTTCTTCCTTCCTTCCTTCCTTCCTCCTTCCTTCCTTCCTTCCTTCCTTCCTTCCTTCCTTCCTTCCTTCCTCCTTCCTTCCTTCCTCCTTCCTCCTTCCTTCCTTCCTTCCTTCCTTCCTTCCTTCCTTCCTTTCCTTCCTTCCTTCCTTCCTTCCTTCCTTCCTTCCTTCCTTCCTTCCTTCCTTCCTTCCTTCCTTCCTTCCTTCCTTCCTTCCTTCCTTCTTCCTTCCTTCCTTCCTTCTTCCTTCCTTCCTTCCTTCCTTCCTTCCTTCTTCCTTCCTTCCTTCCTTCCTTCCTTCCTTCCTTCCTTCCTTCCTTCCTTCCTTCCTTCCTTCCTTCCTTCCTTCCTTCCTTCCTTCCTTCCTTCCTTCCTCCTTCCTTCCTTCCTTCCTTCCTTCCTTCCTTCCTTCTTCCTTCCTTCCTTCCTTCCTTCTTCCTTCCTTCCTTCTTCCTTCCTTCCTTCCTTCCTTCCTTCCTTCCTTCCTTCCTTCCTTCTCCTTCCTTCCTTCCTTCCTTCCTTCTTCCTTCTTCCTTCCTTCCTTCCTTCCTTCCTTCCTTCTTCCTTCCTTCCTCCTTCCTTCCTTCCTTCCTTCCTCCTTCCTTCCTTCCTTCCTTCCTTCCTTCCTTCCTTCCTTCCTTCCTTCCTTCCTTCCTTCTTCCTTCCTTCCTTCCTTCCTTCTTCCTTCCTTCCTTCCTTCCTTCCTTCCTTCCATCTTTTTCAATTGGGATTTAGTGACTTGCCCAAGGCCACACAGCTAGGAAGTGTTAAGTGTCTGAGACCAAATTTGAACTCAGGTCCTCCTGACTTCAGGGCTGGTGCTCTATCTACTGCACCACTTAGCTGCCCCAGGAAATTTCTAAAGTTGAATTTGATCTAAAAGTTTCTAGTGCCCTATCCCCTATGTCACTGTGTTCTGACTTTTTTTTTTTTTTTTGAGAAGAATGATATTATTAGACATGATTCTGAGGCAGATTATTTGACCACTTTTGGAGATTAGTTCATAGAACCTTGGACTTGGAGGCAGACTTGGACTTGGACTAGACATGTCCTTCTTTGTGTCTCAGGGTCCTCATTGATAGTGAGGGGTTTGGCCTTAATTGTCTCTAATGTTCTTTCCAGTTTGAAAGGCAGAGTCTAGGTCATGACAAGTGCTGAAGGTCATGTCTGGGAGGTTGTCAGGATAGTAGCAGGAGATGGGAGGGATGGAATCAACCCACCTGGCACCTGATTTGTGGCAAAGGAGAGGCTCCTGGTGATCACTCAAGGGGATGACCAATTGAAGTTTGGATTGTTTGAATACAAGTGTAATGGGACAAACGTGAGCCCTACAGAGTCTCATGCAGAGACTCATTCAAGGTCTTAATGCAAAGCATTAAGCCCTGCAGATGACAGGGCCTTGGGACAAGGGGACCATAGAGCAAATGAAGAGGGAGGGAGGGGGAGTCTGGTAAGAAAAAGAATCAAATAATGAACAAAATTTTGTGTCCTGGAGAAAATGGTGAAGATGATATGATTAAAGTAGCTGCAGTTTGTCCTTCAAACATCTACATCCCCTGCTGGAAGGGCTGCAAGTTATCAGAAGGGCTTCCTCTGGCTTGAGGCGAGCAGTTTGCAGAACTCTGCCACATTTCAAATGTGTTGGATCTCCTATAAGTTTATGAGATTGAACAAATTTTGTTCATCTTTAATTCTGGTCCTGCAGTTTCACCATTGAGAGGAACTTCCAGTGTGGAAATCCACTTGATCAATGCAGATCAGTGATCCATCTGGAGTTAATGTTTTAGTGGGTTGCTGCAGAACTACTGTGTGTTGGAGGGGGACTTGAATCAAGGCTGTCTTGTCAACCACTGGATGATACTGCCTCTCCCCAAAAAACATTGCTGCATTTGAATTCAAAATGATATAAAAAGCTTAAGGAACTGACTTGAGACATTCAGACCCAACAGAATTTTCAGATTTATCCTCAAGCTCCCTGAAGTTTCCAGCATCTGATATTTTCTCTTTTTAAAAATTTTATTTTTATAAAATATAAAAATATTTATTTTAAAAAATTATTAATTTTATTTACAAATATTTTTTCAAAATTGACCCTTGCAAAACCTTTTGTTCCTATTTTTCCCCTCCTCCCCACCCCTTCACCTAGTTGGCAAATAGTCCCATACATTCATGTTAAATAGGTTAAAATACATGGTAAATCCAGTATATGTATACATATTAATACAGTTTTCTTGCTGCAAAAGAAAAGTCAGATCTAGAAAGAAAGAAAAAACCTGAGAAGGGAAACAAAAATGCAAGCAAATAACAATAGAGAGAGAATGCTATGTTGTGGTCCACACTCAGTTCCCATAGACGTCTCTCTGGGTGTAGCTGACTCTTCATCACTGAACAAATGGAACTGGTTTGAATCATCTCATTGTTGAAGAGAGCCACAGCATCTGATATTCAGTTTTTTTTTTCTCTGAGGCTGGGGTTAAGTGACTTGCCCAGGGTCACACAGCTAGGAAGTGTTAAGTGTCTGAGATCAGATTTGAACTCGGGTCCTCCTGAATTCAAGGCTGGTGCTCTATCTACTGCGCCACCTAGCTGCCCCAGCATCTGATATTCTTAAAGAATGGCCATAAGTATCTCAGGGAAGTGCACATTTTGATGGTTATTTTCTCTAGTTATTCTTTTCACCTTTGCTGTTGGGCCCTTGGGGCGAGGGAATGATGACTTTTTATACTTGGACAGATGTTTCATGGAATGAGACCTAAGTGTTTTTCTGATTTGATTTCCCTCAGCTGCTGCGATCCACACTCTGAGGCTGGGAGTGGAGCTGACTCCTTCAATGGGCACCATTACATTTCTTCCATCATGCTGATGGGCCAGTGGCCCCGCTCAACGTGTTGAAGTTGGAGATGAACTGCTGGAGGTGAGCTCAGGAGGAGGAAAAGCAACCCAAAGACATGCTTGGACTGGCTGGCCATTGAGGTCCCACAATTCCCAGATTTTGTAACTGAGTTTTTTTTTAAGTTCCACATCAACCCTGGCTCCCCTGCGCGTAGAGATTTTTTTTTTCTTGGAATGTAGTATGAACAATTGCAAGTGAAATGTGATCCATTTATTGAGTTGGCAACAGAGCTGCCATCTTGTTGATGTGGGTACAACTCTCTCCTGTCTTTGCCAACCCATCTTGTTTGGTGCAAGTGTCTTGTCCGTATTCTTCAGCAAATCCTTTATGGAGACTCTCCCCCCAGCATTCTAGAAGCCTTCTGCTAACTCTTTTACTTTATGTCTTAACCTTTTAAAAATGTTTATGGTTGTATATGGTTTCTTACATCAAAATCATCTCCTCATAACCCTCTCCCCTCTTTCTTTCCATCTCTCTCTCTCTTTATCTCTCCTCCTTTTTTGTTCTTTCTCTCCCTCCTTTTCCCTTTTGAATTTCCCTTTCCATCTCTCTTTATCTGTCTCTTCATCTCTCTTCCTTTTTCTCTCCTCTCCCTCCTTCTTTCTTTTGTCTCCCTCTTTCCATCACTATTTCTGTGTCTCTTTATGTCTCTTCCTTTTTTCTCCTCTCTTTCCCCCACTTCCTTCTGTTTCCCTCTTTCCATCTCTCCTTGTCTCTGTCTCATCTCTCCTCCTTTTCTCTCTCTCTTCTGTTCCATCTTCCTTTTACTGTCTCCCTCAGTCTTTCCCTCCTACACCTTCTCTGTTGCTCCCCTTTTCCTACTTCTTTTCTCCCTCCATATACACACAGATGAAGCAGACAAAAATAGAGAACACTTGGTTTTCTCATTTGACTTGCAGCTGAATCCTCCTATGTCTATTGTCTCTTTTCTCTTAGAACAGGAACTCTTTGAGAGTCCCGACTATCTTGGCTTCCTTCCATGTAGGAATGATAACTTTAGCTACAGATAGGGTTGATAATAATTATGTAGTTAAATATAAGTACGTAAAACTGTTCAGGACATCAATGGAGACTGACATAATATTTGTAGGTCTTTGAATGGCCTACTACTTAAATTAATTGTAGTTTTCATTACGAACTTAAGAGCTGGATAGAAGGCAAATTTGCATGTAGACATTAGAACAGAAAAGTCAGATTGTTCGTAAAAGGTCAAAGCTTTACATGCTCAGCTTGTAGCTTTCAATACTGTCCTTGTTATCTGGCCTCCCTTCTGTTCCTTTCTTATATTTAAGAATGATTTCTCATTGACTCTCCTTTTTCTTTCTTTTGCTACTTTAGCTTTTATTTTGTATTCTGTTCCCTTTCCTCACAAAAATGGGAAAAAATGGCACCTTTTTCTTTCATCTTTGGGACTAACACCTAGGACTAGGGTCTCGAGGTCAGAGGGGTCACTTGACAGTGACAGTTTAGTCAATATCTTGAATGGTTGGACCACTTTTTTCCTAAACCCTTTACAATTATAAGTCACATAAAATTATCCAATGTTTATTCCAATGTTTCTTAATCGCAAATCCAGTGGCTTTTTCTCAATCCTCATTCTTCTTAACCTTTCCGCTGCCTTTAATACTATTGATCACCTTCCTCTCCTGAAATTCTGGAAAATTCTTCATTTTACATGAGTGATTCAGAGACATCCAGTGATTTATTCAGTGACACACAGGTGACATCAGAAACAGAATTTGAACCAATGTCCTCTGCCTCTAAAGCGAGTGTTCTTCACACGTGATCACACTTGGCTAGTCTTTCCTGGCCTTCTTGCCTCAATTTGCCCTTTTGCTGCTTTTTCTTGAGTTAAGGTCTTTTCTGACGCTTCTATCTATATATACCACATTCTTTCTTTGTAGTTATTCTTGAATCACTTAGCCCTTAATTCATCTCCAGAGAACCACCAATGGAGTCATTGGGAAATCCTCCATTTCTTTTTTTCCTTTTTCTTTCTTTCTTTGTTTTTATTTATTTATTTATTTTTATTATATTATGGCTTGGCAGCTTTTTCTTTAAGGAGTTAATGGAGTCATAGATTCTTTGATCTAGAGTTGAAAGAATCTCAGTGAATATTTAGTCTGATTCTTCCCATTTTACAAATGAGAAAACTGATGAGTGTAGAAGAGTTACTTGGCTTGCCCTTAGTCATCAGAGGGATGATTCTAATTTTGGTTCTCTTAGTCTCTCTACTATATAGCTTGAGAAGTTGAGAGACCAATTCAAGTGATAACCATAACTTTTTAAAAAAAAGCCTCCCTTCCTTCTAACTACTTTGAATCCTTCATATTTGGGGGGAACAAGGAAAGCAAGGAAGATTGGAGCTCAAAGACTGTTTCTTAAGCCATCTTTTCTCTTAAAATTTTTCTGAATGTTAACAAATAGCAAAGTAGAATTCTATGTTCAGTTCCCTGATGTTGCCTAGTGATCACTGAGTTCATGAGCTGGAAAAGAGAAAGCAAACAGGATTGGCCGGTACCCCACTTCATTTGTTATTCCATCTCCCAAGCAGTTTATTGAGGGACTCTCAAGTCTGGTGGCCCTGGGCTAGATGGTGTAAAAAGTGAGTTCCTTGATGATGGCTTCAGCCCTGGCAGGGCTAATAAGCAAGACCTCCTGGAGAATCAGGCCCTGATTAGCTGAGATTTGACAGGCCTTGGGATGACATTATAATCTCAAATGGAAGCGTTTGTGGAATATTAAACATTTTATGATAAAAACTGGCTGCTTCAGAATAATTTAATGGGCAGCTCCTGTTAGACAAATGTGATTCATTCTCTCTCTCTCTCTCTCTCTCTCTCTCTCTCTCTCTGTCTCTCTCTCTCTCTCTCTCTCTCTCTCTCTCTCTCTGTGTCTCTCTCTGTCTCTGTCTCTGTCTCTCTCTCTCTCTCTCTCTCTCTCTCTCTCTCTCTCTCTCTATATATATATATATATATATATATATATAATAAGTCTTTTAACCTTTTATTTAAGACTAAAAGAATGTCCAAAAGTTGCTGAACTGAAAAAATATATTTTTTTATTTGCTCCTTGGAACCTAGAACCCGAAATAGGAATATGCTTTGAGTTTAAAACACTGGGCCAAGCTGCAGACCCCGGAAGCTATTTACAGCAGTTATATAAATCCCCTAGGAAAGAAATGGATAATGAGGGTTGTGACTGCCCCCTTAACTCCAGCAAGTAAGGAAGACTCCCAGGCAATGCTGTAATAATTGGAGACAAGTTAAATGAATAAATAATGATAAAATAAATATTTAAATGTACACTAAGATAAAAACCTAAAGCGAGATGTTTGTTACAGCAAAATGCTGCATATGGAATACTGCAGTTCTGCAAATAGTTATTGCCGCGGTGCTTAAGTGGGGGATGTATGTAGATGAACAGACCCAGCCCTTAACCTCAAGGAGCTTGTGATCGAATCAGGGTAAAACAGTACCATATTAGCCTGCCTTGGTCAGTGGTTCTCTGGGATTGTATTCCTTAGGAAGGATAATTAGCTGGAGGATGCTGAGGGCCACCATGATGCTTATCTTGGGAATGGGAAGTTTTGAGGAAGGACCTGGGGATTTTTAGACTTGGGGTGGAGGGGAGAAGGAGAAGGGGAGAGAACCTCTAGGTGGGAACAAGATAACTTTTCTTCTATACCTTTAATGGTTGGTCACAAAGTTTTCTTTGGACCCAGAGAAAGGGGAATCCTTGCAGAGGCTTGAGGGAATCCTTGCCAAGGTGTGGAGAAGTCAAGAGGATTAACATCAGGACATATTCCTGCACAATCTCTAGAGAGGAAACAAGTGGCCTCAAGACCTGAGTTCAAGTTTACCTTTGGCATATGCTGGCTATGTGATCTTGGGAAATTTACTTAATTATTTCTACTTCCAGAACTGTCTCTTTAGCAATAAATCCCTGAGCAACTGCTCACCCGTAGTGATAAGAGTGAATTTCCTTGCCCAGAAATCAGCCTTAGCATTTAAGTAGCAGGTGCAGTGCTAAGCATTGAGGATACAAAGAAAGGCAAAAAATAATTCCTACCTTCGAAAAGCTCCCAGTCTAGTGGGAAGACAAATAAATGCAATCAAGATTTCTATGAGAAAAATAACAAATAATTAGCAGAGGGAAAGCAGCAGCATTAAGAAAAAGACTTCCTCTAGAAGATGGGATTGTAGTAGGGAGGCTGAGATGAGGAAGGAGAAAAGAAAACAGAGACAATGGCTAGAGCCTTGCAGTCAGTAAATACACATTTATTAACTGCTTGCTGTATGCCAGGTACTTTGCTAAGCCCGAGAGATATGAAGGTGTTTTTTTTTGTTTGTTTGTTTTTTTTAAGTATCTCCACTGATCTCAACCAGTAGGTCCAAACTAGATCTATACAGGACAAAGTAGTGAGAATCCCCTGAGAGATGGGCGAGATCCCCCTGTCTATGAAATTATAGATATTCCCCTTCTCCTATCCCTACCCAGATCTTCCCAGGAGTGGAATGGGAGAATGGGCAGCTATTATGGGGATGCTATTTTGAAGATTTCTGTTGGGAATTAGTTGGACTAATATCAGTAAAAGACAACATTTCTCTGGGGTTTTTAAGTGAGTAAAGTGCTTTATGTATGCTCTCTGATTTGAACCTCACAAAAACCCTGTGAGGTAGATGCTGAGGAAACTGAGTCTGGGAGAAGTTGTTTCATCAAGGGTTATTCAGGGTCTGAGTGAGGATTTGAACTCAGGGCCAGATCATCAAAGGCTTTTTATCTGCTCCTAGTCTCTTCCTCGCATTCTCCAGGACCTCAGGACATGGCCTACTTGTACAGGGTTAGATTTCCCAATGTGTGTGTGTGTGTGTGTGTGTGTGTGTGTGTGTGTGTGTGTGTGTGTGTGTGTAACAGAAGCTGATACCTCTGTAAATAATTAAGGGCCAGGGAGCTATGTCTGTCGCAGGAGCTAAGTTCCCGAGTACTGATAGGCCCTTGAGAGAGCCTTGTAGGGGTTATTGATCCATCCCTCCATCCCTAGGCCTGCTGCAGGCATTAGAGCTGATCTCCTGCTTTGCTACATAAATCCTTGGTCTCCTCGGGAAGCTTCCATACAAGGCACTTAGCTGTAGACTGGCTCGGTTGTAGGTGTTAGCATGGCAACTGGTCAGAAGAAAACTTCCCTGCCGGTCACCAGAGGCATTTGAAGGGAGAGGAGGTGGAAGACAATAAATATTCTCCTTGTGAACTGTGGTTTATTATGGCATTTGTGGCCCAATACACTTTGCTTTTGCACAGGCTATCTCCTGGTAGTCTGAATTCATTGGAAAGGTTGTGGGGACTGAGCGATTCTCACAAAAACCTGTATTGTTTATTATCTCTATTTGATAACTGATTCAGACAAGACATAAAGTAATTTGTCCTGGGGTTACTCAACTAAAAATCTGAGGCAGAATTTGAACTCAGACCTTCCTGATTCCAGGCCAAGGACTGGAATCCGTGGACTTTAGAAAATAGACATTCGATAACTCTGTTTTGGTATAATTGATTTCTTTATAATCCAGTCTGCTTATTTAAAATGAATCTAAGAAGGAAATCACAGGAAAACTGGAAAATCATATGGCAGAAACTAGGCATAGATCAACATCTTACACCCTGTCCTAAGATAAAGTAGAAGCGGATTCATGATTTAGACAAAAAGACTCATAGTATAACTTAACATTTCCTAGCTGTGTGACCCTGGGAAGTCACTTAACCTCAATTGCCTCAGGGGAAAAAAAAAGAGTCATACTAAAAGTGAATTAAGAGAGAATTTCCTGTCAGATTTTTTTTTTAAATTATTATAGCTTTTTGTTTACAAAACATATGCATGGGTAGTTTTTCAATATTGAACCTTGCAAAACCTTCTTTCTGTTCCACCTTTTCCCTTCCTTCCCTCCACTCCCACCCCTAGATGGCAGGTAGTCCACTACATGCTAAATATGCTAAAGTATATGTTAAATACAATATATGTATTCCTGTCAGATTTTTGGAGAAGGGAGGAATTTATGACCAAACAAGAAATGCCAAATGGATAATTTTGATTATATTAAATTAAAAAGATTTTGTACAAACAAATCCACTGCAGCCAGGAAATAGAAATAATTTTTAGTCAGTGTTTCTGATAAAGAACAAAATCAAATCTGTAAGAATATGTCATTCCCCAATTGATAAATGGTCAAAGAATATGAACAGGTAGTTTTAGATATGAGACAAATGCTCTGAAACATTATTGATTAGATTAATGTACTCTGAGGTACCACCTTATACCTCTCAGATTGACTAAGATGACATAAATGTTGGAAGAGATGGGAGAAAACTGGGATACTGATGCATTGTTGGTGGAGTTGAGAACTGATCCAACCATTCTGGAGAACAATTTGGAATTACGCCCAAAAGACTATAAAATTGTGCATACCCAGAAAAGCCTGGAAAGACTTCCACGAACTAATGCTCAGTGAAGTGAGCAGAATCAGGAGAATCTTGCGCATAGTAACAGCAAGATTGTATAATGAGCAACTGATAGACAACTTTTCAGCAATCCAAGACAATTCTAAAAGACTTTGAATGGAAAATACCATCTTGACTCTTGTCTTAGAGAGAGACTGACAACTTTGTATAAATTTGCCCCACTTAAGTGTCATTCATGCAGAAGTCAAGTTGCCATTCTGTGATCTCCTTGATTCTTTTTGATAACAAAGGACAAAAGAACAAGAAAACAACAGCTGTTATTATTTTCTTACAGTTATTGCCTGTATGCTACTTTTTTTCTCACTCTTCATCCATTGTTACAAATTCTTCTTTACTCTATTTCCTCTATTTAGCACATTTTACAGTATAATAATATTCCATTATGTTCAAATACCATAGATTTTTTTAGGTATATAATTATCCTCGTGGTGGGCACCCATTTGTTTTCCAATTTTTTATTCTTTCAATGAGTCTTTTGAAACTCATAGATATTTTATGAGTGTTCCAAAGTCATAGGGCAGTTTGAACCTATAAAAATGTACCTTAAAATCACCTTAAGACTTTTAGATCCTCTGTATACATGTGGAGCATCACTCCAGAACAATGCAAACAAAATTACCATTAGATCTAAATATAATCCTAAAATCTCCTAAAATCTTCCTAAAATCTCAGTGCTCTTAGAAACTATTCCTTTGAACAGCAGCTTCTTCTAAAGTTTCTGAAACCTTATATGTTTTTCTCCTGTGATCAAATTACTGACTACAAAATTAAGAGAAGACTGCCTTTTTTGTTTTTTTAAGAAATAAGTTATGGTTGCCGTAAATCCATTTGAAGAGGCTGATATAACAGGAAGACCATCTGGGCTGAAGAATGCATTAGTGGATGCCTTGGGGTCTTGCCTTATCATTCAATAGCTAAAACTTAATGGATAAAAAGATTTTGCTTAGCAGGACTTTTTTCTTCTGAATTGCTAATTGTACTCATGAACATTTCTCTTATATAAATGAATTTTAGAGTCCTTCTCAATACACATTTACCATGTCTCTTAAACTTCTAATACAACATATTCAAAATTTTTTAATGGACTGAAATGCTTCTTTCTGGCTTTGTTTGACAAATTATGACAAATCAAAAAAAATTTTTTTTTTGTATTGAGTATTTGATAACCCTTGAAGCTTGAGAGAGAAGGCTTGGTACATTCCATGTTGACTTTGATTTTTAAAAATAAGTCTTTTCTTCTATATGACAGTCATTTCTCCATATATCTTTCTATCTCCTTTTTTTTGCTGAGGCAGTTGGGGTTAAGTGACTTGCCCAGGGTCACACAGCCAGGATGTGTTAAGTGTCTGAGGCCAGATTTGAACTCAGGTCCTCCTGACTTCAGGGCTGGTGCTCTCTCCACTGCGCCACTTAGCTGCCCCCTTTATTCTTTATTAATTTTTGAAATTATTACTTGGGTACCATTCTTTGGCAGCATGAGTACTTCTGAAAAACCGATGTTTTAATGACTAGTATGTGTCTATCTGCATATCCAGTATCTGTGTATGTTTGCATGTGTACATCTATTTCTTTGAGGTTTGCTAAGCACTTTACTCCTATTTTCTCATTTTATCCTTGCAACAAGCCTGCAAAATTGGTATTTTAGATATGAGGAAACTGAAATAAACAGTTTAAGTGACTTGCCCTGGCTCAAACAGAGTCATGGCTAAGATCAGATTTGACTCACATCTTTGACTTAATGTTCAATGCATTTACTGTACACACACACACACACACACTGCACCACCTTATTGTCACTGTCTCCTAATGTTAGTTCTTATGAAATAAAAACATTGAGGGAAAGAATGAATAGTGCTTATAATTAGCATCTTTTTTCCCATGTGCTGGGCAGAGAACATGTGCCAAATTTGCATCATCAGATGTGGAGTCCTGGTTTCAGCACTTGGTACATGGAGGATTGGGCACATGACTTCTAAAATGGCCTCCCCTGTGAGATTCTGTCAAGCTTTTCTCAAGATTCTTAAAACTAGAAAAGATCCCTCCATGGCAGAACCACCATTGTTTGGTTCCTATGGTGATATACCATGATCGATGCAGTAGAGATGATACCTTTTGTCTTTTCTGGGCCTTTACACATCAGAAGAAATCGTGGGAAAGGTCAGGGCCATTTTAGGCCCATCTTGAGGGTCATCTATTCTGTCTGTTACGTGGTTTGTAGCTCCCTGCAGTTATCCTCCCAAACTTAGAAACTATCTGTATTTTTTGTGTCTGTAAATAATCATAAAATGAATCATAGATACAAGGGTGAAATAGTAGAATTTCATTAGGATTATAAAATCTCAGGCTTAGAAGGGACTTCAAAATTCTGACTTGAATAAAGAATCCTCCCTTACAAAGTCATTATTCACTATAATCTCAGTAGATATGGCCCCAGGTTCTAGACTGTGGAGATCTCTTTGAATCCTGACCCTGCAATTATCAAAAAGCATGTAGATATGAACTATGGAGTGGGCTTGGGGAGCCTGCCTCATCAATTGTCTAATGTTAATTGCACCATTTACCAATCAGGGCAGTTCCTGCATAGCTTTCGGTGAAGGGATTAGCTTTGATTTATGTTAACTTTAGGGACTTGTTAGCAAAAGCACTCAAGCTTTAGCAAAAATCATTTAATTCAATGAGAGCCTTTTCTGTTGGGGGAAGAAAATGATTTTCTCTTTTATTTGTGTATTTTTGTGTAAATAAGATTTTTTTTTTTAATGGCAATATCTACTCCTTCTGAGCTCTGACTCATCTGTCTTCTCCTTAGGTCAATGGCGTTCAGCTCTCTGGAAAATCCCGCAGAGAGGCAGTGTCATTTCTGAAAGAAGTGCCTCCTCCCTTCACTCTGGTCTGCTGCAGGCGGCTCTTTGATGAAGAGACCTTTGGGGATGAGGCGAGTGTCACCGATGTTGTCATCACTGAACCAAAGGTATTAGTGAAATAGACCCTAGCTAAGGTGGCCAAGCCCTTGGGGATCGTTGGAACGCCTTTGTCCAAATTGCTACCTCTCATCTTCTTACAGAGAGCCCCTTGTCCTGTTCGTCCAAATTTACATCAAAGCAATAACTGTGGCTTTTATCCCAGGAAGTCAAATCAAAAAGCATTTGAAAGTGCTTGTCACATGCCAGACATTGTGCTAAGTACTAGGGATCCAAAGAAATCAACAAACATTTATTAAGCACCTGCTATTTACCAGACACTTGGGATACAAAGAAGTCAACAAGCATTTATGAAACACCTACTCTATGCTAGACAGGCCTAAGCATTAGGGGTACAGAAATCAATAAGCATTTTTTAAAAATAGTATTTTATTTCTCCCCTCAGTTGCATGTGAAAAAATTTTTTACTATTCATTTTTATAAGATTTTGAGTTCCAAATGTTTCTCCTTCCCCTGCCCTCTTTTGAAAATGGTATGCACTTTGATATAATTTATACATATGCTATCATATAAAACATATTTCCATATTAGTCACAGTTGTGAAAGAAGAAACAGATCAAAAAGAAAAAAAAAAACACAAGAAAGATCAAGTAAGTTTAAAAAAAAAAAATGATTCGGCATTCAGAGTCCATCAATTCTTTATCTGGATGTGGGTAACATTTTCTTTTGTAAGTCTTTTGTACTTGTCTTGGTTCTTTGCTTAGAAGAACTGAGTCATTCAGAGCTGATCATCACATAATGCTGCTGATACTCTATCCAATGTTTTCCTGGTTCTGCTCATTTCACTTTGCATCAGTTCATAAAAATCCTTCCAGGTTTTTGTGAAATCTGCCTGTTCATCATTTTTTATTGCAAAATAGTATTTTATTATATTCAGATACCACAACTTGGTCAACCATTCCCCAATTGATGGGCATGTCCTCAATTTCCAATATTTTGCTAACGTGGAAAGGGCTGCTATTAATATTTTTGCATATGTAGGCCTCTTTCCCTTCTTTATGATCTTTCAGAATACAGACCTAATCAAAGGTTATGCTCAGTTTGATTATCCTTTGGGCAGAATTCCAAATTGCTCTATAGAATGTTTGGATCAGTTCACAGCTCCACTGATAATGCACTAGCATCGCAATTTTTCCACATCCTCTCCAACATTTATCTCTTTGCTTATTTGTCATATTGGCCTTTCTGATAGGTATGAGGTAGTATTGTTTTAATGTGCAATTCTCCAATTAAATATGATTTATAACATTTCTTCATATACCTGTAGATAACTTTGATTTCTTCATCTGAAAACTGCCTGTTCCTATCCTTTGACCATTATCAGTTGGGGAATGGCTTGCATTCTTATAAATTTGTCTCAGTTCTCTGTGTAGTTGGGAAATCTATCTTTTATCAGAGACATTTTAATCATCTTGTTTCCTAGCTTTTTTTTTCTTTCTTTCTTTCTAATCTTGGTTGTGTTTATAACAAAAGCTTCTTAAGTTACTATAATTAAAATTTTCTGTTTTGTATTTCATAATATTCTCCATCTCTTGTTTGGTCATGAATTCTTACCTTTGCCATATATCTGACAGAATATTCCTTCTCCCAATTTGCAGAGGGTGCTACTTTTATGTCTAAATCATATAAACATTTTCAACTTATCTTGGTAAATGGTGTAAGACGTTGGTCTATATCTAGTTTGCATTTTATTGTTTTTCAGTTTTCCCAGTTGTTTTTGACAAATAGTGAATTCTTATCCCCAAAGCTGGAATCGTTGGGTTTGTCAAACAGTAGGCCACTATAGTCATTTACTACTTGTGGCTTATGTAGCTAATACCCAGATAGTTTTGAGGATTATTGTTTTATAATATAGTTTGAGATATGGTATTACTAGCCACCTTCCTTTGTAATTTTTTTTCCCTATTAATTCTCTTGACATTCTTGATCTTTTGTTCTTCTGGGTGAATTTTATTATTGTTTTTTCTAGCTCCATGAGATATTTTTTGGTAGTTTGAGTCATATGGCACCAAATAAATAAATTGATTTAGGTAGAATTGTCATTTTTATTATATTGGCTCAGCCTTTTTATGACCAGTTGATATTTTTTCCAATTGTTTAGATATGACTTTATATGAAAAGTGTTTTATAATTATGCTCATTTAGACTTCTAAGTATTTTACATTGTTTGTAGTTAACTCATTTAATTAATTAATTAATTTGTTTATTTTGCTGGGGCAATTGGGGTTAAGTGACTTGCCCAGGGTAACTCAGCTGGGAAGTGTTAAGTATCTGAGACCAGATTTGAACTCAGGTCCTCCTGATTTCAGGACTCTTTGTAGTTATTTTAAATGAAATTTTCTATCCCTTTTGGCTGGTCTTTGTTGGTTATATAAAGAAATGCTGATGGTTTATGTGTTTATGTTATATCCTGCAGCTTAGCTAAAATTTTAAAATATTTCAAGTAATTCTTTAGTTGATACTTAACTAGCACTTATTAAGCACCTACTATGTGCCAGGCAAAATACTAAACATTAGGGATTCAAAGAAATCAACAAGCACTTATTAAGCACCATGTGCCAGGCAAAGTACTAAACATTAGGGATTCAAGGAAATCAACAAGTATTAATAAGCACCAACAATGTACCAGACAGAGCACTAAACACTAGTGAGTCAAAGAAGTCAATAAGCATATATTAAGCACCTATTAAGTGCTTGGTATAGGACTAACTAAGCACTGGGATACAAAAAATGGCAAAAACTTTGTCCCTGGTTTCAGGGACTAATAGGAGACCACATTCACAGACACCCATGTAGAGGATAAGTTGGAGATTCTTTCAAAGTGAAGGCATTCACATTATTGGAGACCAGAAGAGACTTCCTGCAGAACATTGGCTTTTAACGTCTGCTGGAAAGAGGTCAGAGAAGCCAGGAGGTATAGACCAGGAAGGAAAATTCTGGCATGAGACAGCCAGTGAAAAGGCCTGGAGATGGAGGGTCTGAAGCCAGGACTGGGCATGGAGGCCAGGATCATAGATTGAAAGGGCCTGGAGGTGAGCTAAGTGTTAAAAGAATGGAAAGTTAGAAAAAGCCAGTGCAGAGGACTTTCTATATGACCCTAGAGGCAGCGGGCCCATGTCTGCATTGACATAATGAGGTGTGGGGAACGGTACACTTACATCATTACTTGGACTCCAGTGACCTGTGGGACTCCCCTGATTCCCCATTGAATTCACTTTGACGTGACTTCAAGATGTTTGTCAAGAGAATCAGCAGGACATTACAGAGAGAGTGCCAACTTCAGTCAGGAAGACCTGGGCACAAATCTTCTCAGGCACCAATCACTTGTACGACCCTGAACAAAGCTCTTAAATTTCTGAACTCCAGGCAATTCTCTAAAATTCTAATTTGTAGATGAAGGCCCTGCTTTTTTTTTCTGCAAAAAAGGATACTATTGCTGAGTTTTAAAACATGGATATTTCTTTCCTGGAACTTTTAAAGCATTGTCCCTGAGTTGAATCCATTAAAATATTGTGAGGAGGTCAGAGGAAACATTGGCGCTCACTCCTTCCGACACCACTTCCAGTAGATCTTGGATTTAGCTTGTTTGTCCATAGTTCTTGGCAGGTTGTTGCCAGGTTGCAAGGTCCTGGACAGGAGGAACCACTTTTGTGTTTCTTTGATACTTGGTGTTTAGTACAATAACCAGCACAGAGTTGGTGCTTAATAACTGTTTAGTGACTGACAGATTTAGACTATATAAAGGGAGGCAGCATTGTAGAAGGAGAAACACAAGGTTATGAATACTGGGTCCAAATTCTAGCTCTGACACGCAGTCTATGTCTGACCTTTGGCAAAATGGGTCAGTTCACCCATTTTGAAAATGAAGGAGTTGAGATTTATGATCACATGTAATTTTAGCAGTTAAAATACTAAATATTAATTAAGCATATGAGCAGAATTGTCAGAAGTCATCAGCTCATAGGTTCAAAACCCCAAGGGTCCATGTTTTTACAGATGAGAAAACTAAGCCCTATGGAGATAGAATGACTTCTCCAAGGTCACACAGATAGTGACATAGCTAGAATTTAAGTCAATATCCCGAGACTTTATTAACAGGTGCTTTGCAGTTTTTTTTGTTTTTTGTTTTTTTTAATAAAGTTGATGTTAAAAAAAAATTCACATTTCCAGCATTCCTCCATCTATATTAAATGGAACCATCCTTTATAAGAGCAAAATACAGCAAAAAAAACCAAAAAAAAAAAAAAAAAAACCTTACAGAAGTGGAAGTCTCATTCCATACCCATTGTCTACCATGTTTCTGCAGTGAGGTAGCAGGCTTGCTTTACTGCACCACACTCCCCATTTGCACTTTACCTTTTATCTCCTTCCTTAACTAGCACTTATTAAGCACCTACTATGTGCCAGGCAAAGTACTAAACATTAGGGATTCAAAGAAATCAACAAATCAACAAGCACTTATTAAACACCATGTGCCAAAGTACTAAACATTAGGGATTCAAGGAAATCAACAAGCATTTATTAAGCACCAACAATGTACCAGATGGAGCACTAAATATTAGTTTTATGCTCTGGCCAAAGTTTACCTCTCAGTAGCCCTTTTCCCTTCTTCTTTCTCCCTGTGTTTCTGCTTCTACTATATTTGTGCTTAGCATACTATCTTGTTGCTGTTTTTTTCTGTTTCAGTCTTTCCCCGTCTTTCACCCAGTTCAAATACCACCTCTTCCAGAAGCACTCTCTCATCCCTCTGGACTGCTTTTACCCCCAGACTTCATAGAGCACTTGTTTGTATTTATTACATATTGTATTTATCATAGATGTGATCCAGTGGGCAGCAATTAGAGAGAGGAATCATGGGAGTAAGAACTGATAAGCATAGAGCAATTTAAGATTTGCTGAACTTATATTTAGAGCAACTTAAATTTTGAGAAACACAAAAAATATGAAGCACACGATAATAGTTGCTATTTGTAAAATTATAGTCTCATTTTCCTTACAACTACTTTGTGAGATGGGTCTTCCCTTTTTATTGTTAAGACCATTGAGCTCAGAATAATTTACAAAAAAATTTGCAAAGCTGGAAGGAATTATGGATAAGTTTCAATCTTTCTGACTCTTCAGCATTTTATCTATGAAATCTCACTTCTCTCAAAAATACAATTACAGATCTGGAGAAATAGTTTGTATATGGTCACTCTCCATATTTTATGTTTTCTGTCATGTACAGCTATCCAAATAATAGATTCCTCAATAAGCAGGAATTTCTTAAAGACTCACTGTGCTCCTTTATTTGTCTATTTGTTTTTAATTATTATTTTAATTTTAATTTTTTTGCTGAGGCAATTGGGGTTAAGTGACTTGCCCAAGATCACACAGCTAGGAAGTGATAAGTGTCTGAGGCCAGATTTGAATTCAGATCCTCCTGACTTCAGGGCTGGTGCTCTCTATCCACTGAGCCACCTAGCTGCCCCACTGTGTTCCTTTATTAAAGTACTGGGAATGCAAAGACATAAGTGGTATAGCTCTTGTCTTATCTCAAGGAACTTACATCCTTTTGGTGGAGACATCATGGACATATATTTATATACAGAATCTATGCAAAGTAAATACAAGACAATTGATGGGGAAAACAGCAGCAGCAACTTATCCAGTAATTATTGGGTTGTATATCATTTTCCTCATAATAATGACTTTTCTGACTACCCAGCTACTAAACTGTGAATTCTATAAAGGCAAGAAGCCTGTGTTTCCCTAACTTTGCTTCTCTCCCAGCACTGTGCTCTGGGCAAGTAAGTGATTAATAAGTGTTTGCAGACTTGAATTCAATGAGCCATCCAGCAGTCAGCTCAGAGAGCTCACCCACGGGGGCCTTGTGACCCTTTGGAAATGAACTGCTCTGTGGTGGCTTACCTGTGAAGGGTGAGAAAAATGCCTTTGACCTCATCTTCTGCAGTGTGCAAATCAGCAGCTCAGCTGCTCGCCCTGCGCTCCCCATCCATCATTCGTCCCCATCATTGGCAAACAGGAGCTAGAAATTATGCTAAGTTTCTGCCTGGATGCCATTAGTTGATTGCTTTCTGTCTTGTAACTGCACATTTATGCAGAATTGACAAAAGTGGAAGTTTGGAAGAGGGGTGTGTGTGTGTGTGTGTGTGTGTGTGTGTGTGTGTGTGTGTGTGTGTGTGTATGTGTGTCCATCCTTATATAAGTATATATACACATTCACATTTACACACATATACATGTAGATAGATACACATATTTTTAATATATATATTCATTGGATCTGGATCCAAAATCTACCTCTAACACTCCTCAGTATATATTTGACCTTTAGCAAAAAATATCATGGGGCTCAGTTCACCCATTTTGAAAAAAATAAAAAAAATAAAAATAAATTAAATATATATATATGCACCCAAATGCAGATATATTAATATCTAGTTGCTGGTTGGACCATGGCACATTCTACACTTTGAACACCCTGAGAATCCTATAAGCCTGTGTTTCGGGTGACTGTCCTTGCATTTTCTGAATTTAGTTTTTTTGGATTTCCATTTCTCCCAAGTATCAGCACATTCCATTTCAGACCTGCCCGGCTAGCTAGTTTGGTTAAACTCTGACTGTTCTTTGAGTAATCAGTGAGCATATCAAGTACCTTTCTTCTAGAGCACATCCATCATTTCAGGCAACCCTTCTACTTTCCCTCTGCAAGGAGAGGATAGGATCATTTCCTTTAAAATCTTCTCATTTTTAGCTCTGGGGACAAAATTGAAGGAAGGATTTTTAGGTGCAAAACTTCTATCCCTATTGTAAGATTTAAGGTACAATGTTTTTTAAGTTCCTGCCATTTTAAGAATTTTTAGGAGTTAGAATGAAGGTGGTTGATCCTGCTTGTCTCCACTCAAGTTTTTTTTTTTCCCCTGAGGCTGGGGTTAAGTGACTTGCCCAGGGTCACACAGCTAAGAAGTGTTAAGTGTCTGAGACCACATTTGAACTCAGGGCCTCCTGAATTCAGGGCTGGTGCTCTATCCACTTCGCCACCTAGCTGCCCCCTCCACTCCACTTTAGCAACTTTCAAAAAGATGTAATGTTGTCTGGAATCTTTTGGCTTCTCAGGAAGGTTTGGCTTTTACTACATTGTTTGTATTCCTCTTCTTCCTTGGAGTTTTTTTTTCCTTATATAGTTTTTCTTCCACTCACCTTTTCAAAGGGCGTAAAATGCCATGAATGGAAATTCTACTCTAGTTTTTCTTCTGTGCATTTTTAATAAAAACATCATGTTAAAGCAAGACATAGTGATTCTCCTTCAAACTCACTGTCCACTGAATTTTTCCTGGTAAAAAATAAAATTTAAAAAAAGCCCAAAGAAATTTCAATTAAAGGGACTTAGTTCCTGAATCTACAGAAGAAGAGTACCTTCCATACTCTTTGTAGAAGGAAAGGAGCTCTGTTTCCAGTTCACTTCTCCACAATTGAGTATTCATTATAGCTCAGCTCATTGTAGCTCAATTTATTGTTTCTTCAGCTGGTCAAGTTTTCTCAAAAGTCAGCTATATATTTATGATAACTAGACAATGAAAAAAGAGATGAAGTGGACCAAGAAAAGTGGAGGACCGTCAAACAATGATGTCCTAAAAAGTTGTTTCTATATAATTTGATATAATGATCAAAAATTCAGGGAATGCTATATTAATATTTTCTGATATTCTATCTAAAGACATGACTTAAATGCTTATTTTTCCTTTTATGCTTCTAATGGGATGGCAGAGCTCATGGAAGTTTGGGAGGTCAGTGGTAACTACTTTGATATAGACACTCAACGTACAAGGGTCTCGATCAAGAAGATGCTTTTAAAAATACTTGAATTTTCATGTGGATTTGATTTTTTTCTGATTGTGATGTATTTTTTTTTTTTTTTTAATCTATAAGTTCTTAAAGAATGGCCAAGGAAACTTTGAGACTGCAGAATAATAAAAAATTACCTCCCAATTACATAGTAATAGGTATGTGAAGCACTTGATTTGCATGATGTCATTTGGTCTTCCAATGACCTTGCTTGCTTGCTGCTCTCATGATTTCAGTGTTGCAGATGAGGAAGTTGGGCCTGAGACACATAAAGTGCTTTGCCTAGAGAGGTTTCAGGTGGCATTTCTATCCACATCTTTCTGGATCCGTGTCCAGCATTCCTCTGCCATCACCATTTTATATCAGCATTCCAGGGCTCAGATATTAAATGTCCCATTGTCTCTTTAAGATCTTAAAGGAATCGGTCTGAAGTTTCGTATTTTTGTGTTTCAGATTGACCCCAATGAAGAAGTTCAAATTAATGATGATGAAGATGATGGGGAACTGGCTCTCTGGTCAACTGAGGTGAAGACAATTGAATTAATTAAAGGTGTCGATGGCTTGGGATTCAGCATTTTGGACTACCAGGTTATTATCTCTGAGTTATTTAAGTTTTTTTGACTATTTTGTTGTTGAATTTATCTTTATTATTGAGCTATTGCTCAATCATTCAGCTATATTAAGAAAAGCAATATATATTGACTGGTCATCTAAAAGTCTACACACATGTACGTATCATTTCACTATATACTATATACTATGTGATATATACTATTGTATCCAACTTATTGATAGAGAATATCTCCGAAATCACTCCTAGGAGATTATGTGACCATTGCGTGTTCTGAGTTTTTGGAACTCAAGTTCAATGAAGTAATATCATATACTTACAGCAACTTCTATACACGGTGAAAGACATTTGGGTTGAAATTGAATTATGACAATTCAGGTCTTCTTAGCTTTCACTTGGAAGTATTTGGGATTCCATAATCATTCACACTTTTTGTTAATATAGATGTGCTTTAGGATAATTTATGTAAAATGACTAAGTTTTGTTGCAGATTCCAAGAAGATATTAAGTTTCCAAGATTGTGCTTCCATATAACATGTAACTAAGTCCCTTTGTAAAGTAGGAACTGATGTTCATTATATTTTATTTTCCAGATTAAGACAGTATGTACCAGTAGGACTGAGGGATGGTTTTGTGCCAGTTAGTCAACAAAGCATTTATTAATCATTTAATAAATGTGAAACACGGTGGCAAGGAAGAGGGACAGAAAGGCAAAAAAAACTAGCACCTATTCCCATGTTCTAATGGGACAGCATTTAAATAAATTTACAGAGAAGAGAGGGTAGATTGGAGGTAGTTTTAGAGGGAATGTAGTGGTGACAGAAGGGGTTGGGAAAAGCTTCCTGAGGAAGGTGGGATTTCAGTTAAGTCTTGAAGGAAGCCATGAAGTGGAGGGAGGAGGGAGAGAATTGCAGCTAGTGAATAAGAACCAAAGTAGTAAATGGACTGGCTTATGTCAGGAACACCTGGAAAGCCTGTATCATGACATTGAAGAGGAAGGAGCCAGATTATAAAGGGCTTTAGAAGCAAAACAGGATTTTATTTTTGATCCTGGATGTCATAGGGAGTAAATAATAGTTAAAAAAAGAAAAGACTACCTTAATTACTTCTGTTATGGATCCCAAAGAACTTAGCATTATTAAGGTGTATGTGTGTGTGTGTGTGTGTGTGTGTGTGTGTGTGTGTGTGAACACACGTGCTTATGCTATCTCACTCATCTAACTTCTTTAGGTTGGCGGATTATGGGAAGAATGATGAGGAATACAGTTTGGGAGTATTAGAGAGTTGAAGGTATCATTGCATTTGGGGAGAATGGGGATACTCTTGGTATGCCTCTTGAGATTTCCCAGTCAATGGGCTCTGTTTAAATGTCTGTGTTTGATTATCACAGCGAATTAAAACTTTTGGCAAGAACACTCTTTTCTGTAATGTGCATATTTTAATATGCTAGTGCAGCCTTAGCTCACTGTGGTTTAATAAAGCAAAATGTACTCTCTCTAAGCGCATAAAATGCCTACTGATGTAAAAATCAATTCTTTCCTCATAGAAGAAGACAGTTGGGAACAGATGAAAAGACAAATACTTTGAGAGCATTATGTAAGAACACAAAATCCCAAATTTTGCCAGTGCAATTTAAGACAACCAAAAATAGATCCTCACTTAGTCATTTTCGCTGGCTTGTTAGCTGGCATTGACAGCCGCCCCTCTCAGCCATTGGAATATTTCTTCCCAAGGTTGTTAGGCAGATTGGCTTTTGAGTTGTTGATTCAAATTAATGAATACTTATCATCATTATTTTTCTTTAGCTTAATCTCAATTTTGGAATTTTCAGATTTGCTTTATGCTAATTAGACCTCTAGAGACCATGTTGCCTAATGGATGGAGAAGCTGGCATCAAAGCCGGGAAGAGCTGTGTTCAAATCTTGCATTTGACAGATGTTGGCTATGTGACCCTTTGCTTCTCTATGCTCTAGGGCAGTGGTCCTCAAACTTTTTAAATAGGGGGCCAGTTCACTGTCCCTCAGACTGTGGGAGGGCCGGACTATAGTAAAAACAAAAACTCACACTCTGTCTCCACCTCTCAGCCTATTTGCCATAACCCGGTGGACCACATAAATGTCCTCAGCGGGCCGCATCTGGCCCATGGGCCGTAGTTTGAGAACCCCTGCTCTAGGGGGTCAAGGATGCTGTTGATGATTAACTGAAAGAAAAACTTAAATTGATCTTAGCTTTCTTTCCACAGGTGTTTTAAAGCTTTTGTAGGGCAAGGTCCACTTGTGGAGAGAAGGCCCACATTTCTGTCAAAGTTGTTTAATTAGAAAGACTGGTTTCTAAACATGGCAGTTCATAGCTAGTTTATTCCATTCTAAAAGGAATAATAAACCTTCTACTTAATGTAATATGTGTGACAGACATTGTCCTTGACAAAGAAAAAAGCCAACTGATTTCTTCCAAGTTGACATTCTTCCAGAGGGATACAGTGAGTAAACAGATTAATAAATAACCATCTCAACAGCCACTATACAACTATTGTTTTGATCCATTATATTGGCGCTAATATTAACATTCTGATGAGGAAACTGAGGCTGGGAGAGCTTGGGATTCCCCCAGTGTTCAACAAATAAGATGTTTACAAGGCAGGATATCAGCTCCTGTTTTCTTGACCCAGTTTTACACACACATATACCCCCCTAAAGAAAGCATATGATGCTTTCATGCATATGTATATGTGCGTCTGTGTGTGTATATGGCTACACACATACATTAATTTCAATAATATTCTCTGGAGCTGGGAATCAGGAAAAGACCCTTGGAAATTAATCTTTTTTTAAAATGCGAGCTGAACTACTTCTCCAAATAGTATATATTAAACTCCTACTGCATTCAGGCACTATCCAAGGTGCTGAAGACAAAGTAAAGTGGTTGCTTATCTTCTCTTGTGGACGATAACGTGCACATATTTATCACTCAATATCTATAAATATCTATAAAATCAATATACATTTTTATGATGGGAATGTAGACAAGTGAAGCTAGGGGATTCCAGACTTTCTTGGTGATGTGCTTTGACATCTGAATCCAGAATTTCTTGCTCTTGTAGGAATGCTTTTTTTCCATCTGTACTTTCTCCTCCCTGTCATTATTGGTATATAGACATTCACTTCTCTGCAAATTTCTTTCTTTCCTTTGAAAAAGGAGTAGAATATTTCATTGCTGTAGAGCAATTACAAGAAAAATTGATTTTTGAATAAGTTTTATATTAGAAATCTTGATCGTTAGTTCTAAGGATTCATCACATCTTCTCCAGTCAAACCTGGAAGGAAGACCCTGCATCTGAAGCTCCCTGCATCGTGTGTACATCACATTTTTGTTGTTTATTGGCAGAGCGTGTGTCACTGTCACCTACTGTGACATTTAGGTGACAGGATATCTCAATTTAAAGTTTGGTGTTGGGCAAGTTAATTAATTGGTTAAGTTATCACTCACTGTAATTAGGTAATAAACACTAATGAGAGGAAATAACTTTTGCCAGGCCAAGAGAGGGTTTCAAACGGATCCTCGAAGGCCATTTCTTGGCCCGGAGCACATCTCATCTGTGTTCGTGCCGTGCACCTATGGGATTCCACTAAAGCAGCTTCTCTTCATCAACCGAGGCTCAACACGAGTGAAGTTGTTACAAAAGCTTGGGAACACAAAAATGGGTGTTAGTTACATAGCTAAGATATTACAGCTAAGGGAATATTCATTTTAATGGTGAAGATTAAATACTTTGGCCACATAATGAGAAGACAGAACTCTTTGGAAAAGCCCGCGATGTTGGGAAAGATTGAAGAGGGATACGGCATAGGATGAAGCAAGGAACATGAATTTGGATAGACTTCAGAAAATACTGGAAGATAGATGGGCTGGCTTGTGATCATCTATGAGTTCACACAGAATCATATGTGACCAAATGACTGAAAAACCACAACAAATTTTAAGGAACCACATTTTTTCCCCCACTGTGGTTTCTTTCATCACTATACTAGTAAGAACTTGATAGAAAAGCTCAAGTAAATTACAAATGTTGTCTAGTCCAGAACTGCTTAACCTAGGGTCTGTAAACCCTCTAGCAGTCTGTGGAATGATTTTAAAGAGCCTATGAACTTATTTCTAAAATATGTTTATAATTCTTTGTAATCCATATTTTATTTTTTGCATTTACAAACATGATTCTGGATGCTTAGGTTCACCAGATTGCCAATGCTTAAGATCTTTTCCCACCACTCTTCTCCCCCCTCCCAGTCTAGTCTCATTGTACAGAGGAAAATAAGACGATAAATCCATGGCATTATATTCTAAAGGATGCTTTGCTGGTGTGCTACGCTTTAAAGAACCCTGGTGGATACTGTATAAAGCCAATATATGGAGAAAGGGAGGGTGTAATAACAGTCTGGTAAATCAGATCAGGGGCTGGGAGTTGGAAAATGAGGGCTTGCCTCTTGTCTTCACCTCAGGGCCCTTGAGAATAGGAGCATCTTCTGTCTCTGAGGAAGTCATTCATTTTCTTTTCTTTTTTTTTTTTTTTTTTTTTTTTTTTTTTACATCCCCCAAAGGGGAGGTAATATGCTAATACTTGCCTTGCTTAATTCACAGAAAATTTTAAAAGAAAAATGATTTGTAAATATTATGGAAATATGAATTATTGTATTTGAAAATAAATTTGAGTTAGGCCTTTCTTTTATTTTCAGTTATTTTCAGTCATGTCTGACTCCTCGTGACCCCATTTTGGGTTTTCTTGGCAAAGATACTGGAGTGTTTTTCCATTTTCTTTTCCAACTCATTTTATAGTTGAGGAAATTGAGGCAAACAGAGTTAAGGGATTGACTCAGGTCCCACAGCTAGTGAATGTCTGAAGCCAGAGTTGAACTCCAATAGAAGATTTCCTGACTCTGGGGCCAGTGCTTTCTGCACTCCACCTAACCGCCATGTGCCTTTTGTTTTTATCTCTTAGTAATTTCCTATTCCTTTCCTCCTAAGCATTGAACTCTCTAACAGAGAAAACAATTAGCAGAAAGCACAACCAATA